>NW_027397102.1:14628000-14656544 GCF_003265705.2 Callorhinus ursinus | reverse complement strand
TTGTTCTAGTCTCCTGCTTGATCACATTCTCTCCCGTTTTTCTATCTTTTCTTTTATTTTTTTAAGTCTTCTTCTTTCTTTTTCAAACAAATTCTTATCTTATCAATTCCTTTTATAAAATCTTTTATAATTTTCATCTTTACAGTCATCTTCCATCCATTCATTGTATCAACCCTTATTTTGTACATATATAAGTCTTTCTTCCTTTAAAATTTTAGGAGGCACTTTTTCTAACAGACCAAAATACGCCCAAAATCTAGTGTGTGGCACTGATCTATGCACTAGCTTGACCATATTTGATCATATTTGGTTTTGTTTTTTGTTTTGTTTGGTTTCTGTTTGTTTTTATCGTTTTCTTTTTTTTCTCTTTCTTTCCCTTTCTTTTCCACTGGTTTCAGGTCTTTTCTGATTTCTATAGAGTATATTTGCTGGGGACGTTGTTAACCTGTTAGCATTTTGTGCTCTCATTCATCTATTCTCCTCCGGAAAAAATGATAAGATGAAAAAAATCACCTCAGCAAAAAGAACAAGTGGTAGTACCATCTGCCAGGGACCTACTCAATACTGACATTAGTACAATATTGGACATAGAGTTCAGAATCATGACTTTAAAGATACTAGCTGGGCTTGAAAAAAGCATGGAAGTTATTAGAGAAACCCGTTCTGGAGAAATAAAAGAACTAAAATCTAACCAAGTCGAAATCAAAAAGGTTATTAATGAGGTGCAATAAAAAATGGGGGCACTAACTGCTAGGATAAATGAGGCAGAAGAGAGAATCAGCGATTTAGAAGACCAAATGATGGAAAATAAAGAGGCTGAGAAAAAGAGAGATAAACAACTACAGGAACACGAGGCCAGAATTTGAGAGATAAGGGATACGATAAGACAAAACAAAATTAGAATAATTGGGACCTAAGAAGAAGAAGAAAGAGAGAGAGGGGCAAAAGGTATATTGGAGCAAATAATAGCAGAGAACTTCCCTAATGTGGGGAAGGAAACACGCATCAAAATCCAGGAGGCACAGAGAACCCCTCTCAAAATCAATAAAAATAGGTCAATACCTCATCTAATAGTAAAACTTACGAGTCTCAGAGACAAAGAGAAAATCCTAAAAGCGGCTTGGGAGAAGAGATATGTAACCTACAATGGGAGAAACATTAAATTGGCAACAGACCTATCCACAGAGACCTGGCAGGCCAGAAAGGACTGGCATGAGATCTTCAGAGCACTAAACGAGAAAAATATGCAGCCAAGAATACTATATCCAGCTAGGCTATCATTGAAAATACAAGGAGAAATAAAAATCTTCCAGGACAAACAAAAACTAAAGGAATTTGCAAACACGAAACCAGCCCTACAAGAAATATTGAAAGGGGTCCTCTAAGCAAAGAGAGAGCCTAAAAGCAGCGTAGACCAGAAAGGAACACAGAAAATATACAGTAACAGTCACATTACAGGTGATACAATGGCACTAAATTCATAGCTTTCAATAGTTACCCCGAATGTAAATGGGCTAAATGCCCCAATCAAAAGATACAGGCTATCAGATTGGATTAAGAAACAAGACTCATCAATATGCTGTCTGCAAGAGACTCATTTTAGAACCAAAGACACGCCCACATTGAAAGTGAAGGGGTGGAAAACCATTTACCATGTTAATGAACACCAAAAGAAAGCTGGGGTGGCAATCCTTGTATCACACAAACTAGATTTTAAAACAAAGACTGTAATAAGAGATGAAGAAGGACACTATTTCCTACTTAAAGGGTCTATCCAACAAGAAGATGTAACAACTGTAAATATCTATGCCCCTAACATGGGAGCAGCCAATTATATAAGGCAATTAATAACAAAAGGAAAGAAACACACTGACAACAATACAATAATAGTGGGGGACTTTAACAGCCCCCTCACTGAAATGGACAGATCATCTAAGCAAAAGATCAACAAGGAAATAAAGGCTTTAATTGAAACACTGGACCAAATGGACTTTACAGACATATTCAGAACATTCCATCCCAAAGCGGCGGAATACACATTCTTCTCTCGTGTCCATGGAACATTCTCCAGCATTGATCACATCCTAGGACACAAATCAGGTCTCAACCGGTACCAAAAGATTCGGATTATTCCCTGCATATTTTCAGACCACAATGCTTTGAAACTAGAACTCAATCACAAGAGGAAAGTCGGAAAGAACTCAAATACGTGGAGGCTAAAGAGCATCCTACTAAAGAATGAATGGGTCAACCAGGAAATTAAAGAAGAATTTAAAAAATTCAAGGAAACCAATGAAAATGAAAACACAACTTTTCAAAATCTTTGGGATACAGCAAAGGCAGTCCTAAGAGGAAAGTATATAGAAATACAAGCCTTTCTCAAGAAACATGAATGTTCTCAAATACACAACCTAACAGTACACCTAAAGGAGCTAGTGAAAAAACAGCAAATGAAGCCTAAACCCAGCAGGAGAAGAAAAATAATAAAGATCAGAGCAGAAATCAATGAAATAGAAACCAAAAAAAAAAAAAAACAAAACAAACAGTAGAACAGATCAACGAAACTAGGAGCTGTTTCTTCAAAAGAATTAACAAGATTGATAAACCCCTGATCAGACCTATCAAAAAGAAAAGAGAAATGACCCAAATAACTGAAATCAAAATGAAAGAGGTGAGATCACAACCAAAACTAAAGAAATAGAAACAATTATAAGAACATACTATGAGCAAATGTATGCCAGCAAATTAGATAACCTGGAAGAAATGGGTGCATTCCTAGAGATGTATCAACTACCAAAACTGAACCAGGAAGAAATAGAAAACCTGAACAGAACTATAACCGCTAAGGAAATTGAAGCAGTCATCAAAAATCTCCCAAAAAACAAAAGCCCAGGGCCAGATGGCTTCCCAGGGGAATTCTATCAAACATTTAAAGAAGAATTAATGCCTATTGTTCTGAAACTGTTCCAAAAAATAGAATTGGAAGGAAAACTTCCAAACCCGTTTTATGAGGCCACCATTACCTTGATCCCAAAAACAGACAAAGACCCCATCTAAATGGAGCATTACAGACCAATATCCTTGATGAACATGAATGCAAAAATTCTCAGCAAAATACTAGCCAATAGGATCCAACACTACCTTAAAATGATTATTCACCACGACCAAGTGGGATTTATCCCTGGGCTGCAAGGTTGGTTCAACATCTACAAATAAATCAATTTGATACAATACATTAATAAAATAAAGAACAAGTACCATATGATCCTCTCAATGAATGCAGAAAAAGCATTTGACAAAGTGCAACATTCTTTCTTGATCAAAACTCTTCAGAATATAGGGATAGAGCGTACATACCTCAGTATCATAAAACCCATCTATGAAAAACCCACAGCGAATATCTTTCTCAATGGGGAAAAATTGAGAGCTTTCCCCCTAAGTTCAAGAACATGAGAGGGATGTCCACTATCACCACTGCATTTAACATAGTCCTAGAAGGACTGGACTAACCACAGCCATCAGACAACAAAAAGAAATAAAAGGCATCCAAATTGGCAAAGAAGAAGTGAAACTCTCACTCTTTGTAGATGATATGATACTTTATGTGGAAAACCCAAAAGACTCCACCCCAAAACTGCTAGAACTAATACAGGAATTCAGTAAAGTGGCAGGATATAAAATCAATACACAGAAACCAGTGGCATTCCTATACACCAACAAGAAGACATGAAAAAAGAGAAATTAAGGAGTTGATCCCATTTAAAAATGCACCCAAAACCATAAGATACCCAGGAGTATATCTAACTACAGAGGCAAAGAATCTGTACTCAGAAAACTATAAAATACTCATGAAAGAAATTGAGGAAGACACAAAGATTTGGAAAAAATTTCCATGCTGATGGATTGGAAGAAAAAATATTGTGCAGATGTCAATGCTACCTAGAGCAATCTACACGTTCTAAGCAATCCTTATCAAAATACCATCAACTTTTTTCAAGGAAATGGAACAAATAATCCTAAAATTTGTATGGAACCAGAAAAGACCTCGAATAGCCAGACGAATGTTGAAGAAGAAAAACAAATATGGTGCCATCACAATTTTGGACTTCAATCTCTATTACAAAGCTGTCATTATCAAGACAGTATGGTACTGGCACAAAAACAGACACATAGATCAATGGAACAGAATAGAGAGACCAGAAATGGACCCTCAACGCTATGGTCAACTAATCTTCGACAAAGCAGGAAAGAATGTCCGATGGAAAAATGGCAGTCTCTTCAACAAATGATGTTGGGAAAATTGGACAGCCACATGCCGAAGAATGAAACTGGACCATCTCCTTACACACACACACAAATAGACTCAAAATGTTTGCAAGACCTAAATGTGAGACATGAGTTCATCAAAATCCCAAAGGAGAACACAGGCAGCAACCTCTTCAACCACAGCTGCAACAACTTCTTCCTAGACACATCGCCAAAGGCAAGAGAAGCAAGGGCAAAAGTGAACTATTGTGACCTCATCAAGATAAAAAGCTTTTGCACAGCAAAAGAAACTGTCAACAAAACCAAAAGACAACTGACAGAATGGGAGAAGATATTTGCAAATGACATATCAGATAAAGGGCTAGTATCCAAAATCTATAAAGAACTTATCAAAGAACAAATGATCCAATCAAGAAATGGGCAGAAGACATGAACAGACATTTTTCCAAACAAGACATCCAAATGGCCAACAGACACATGAAAAAGTGCTCAACATCGCTCGGCATCAGGGAAATCCAATTCAAAAGTTCAATGAGATACCACCTCACACCAGTCAGAATTTCTAAAATTAACTAGTCAGGAAATGACAGATGTTGGTTAGGAATGAGGAGAAAGGGGAACCCTCCTACACAGTTGGTGGGAATGCAAGCTGGTGTAGCCACTCTGGAAAACAGTATGGAGGTTCCTCAAAAAGTTGAAAATAAAGCTGCCCTAAGACCCAGCAGTTTCACTTTGGGGTATTTACCCCAAAGGTACAAATGTAGGCATCTGATGGGGTACATGCACCCTGATGTTTATAGAAGCAATGTCCACAATAGTCAAACTATGGAAGGAGCCATGATGTCCATCAACAGATGAATTGATGAAGATGAAGTGGTATATACATACAATGGAATATTATGCAGCCATCAAAAGAATGAAATCTCGCCATTTTCAACGATGTGGATGGAACTGGAGGGTATTATCCTGAGCGAAATAAGTCAATCAGAGTAAAACATGTATCATATGACCTCACTGATATGAGGAATTCTTAATCTCAGGAAACAAACTGTGTGTTTTTGGAGTGTTGGGGGGTGGGAGGGATGGGGTGGCTGGGTGATAGACATTGGGGACTGTATGTGCTAAGGTGAGTACTGTGAATTGTGTAAGACTGTTGAATCATAGACCTGTACCTCTGAAACAAATAATACATTATATATTTAAAATAAAAGAAGATAGCAGGAAGGGAAGAATAAGGAGGGGAAATCGGACAGGGAGACAAACCATGAGAGTTTATGGACTCTGACAAACAAACTGAGGGTTATAGAGGGTAGGGGGGCGGGGAGATGGGTTAGCCTGGTGATGGGTATTAAGAAGGGCATGTACTGCATGGAGCACTGGGTGTTATATGCAAACAATGAATCATGGAACTCTACATCAAAAACTAATAATGTAATGTATGGTGATTAACATAACATAATAAAAAAGAAAAAATAAAAGGTTTTTATGTTAAAAAAAACAACACATTAATAAGAGTAGAGAGAAGAACCATATGGTCCTCTCAATTGATGCAGAAAAAGCATTTGAAAAAATACAACATCCTTTCCTGATTAAAACTCTTCAGAGTATAGGGATAGAGGGAACATTCCTCAAGTTCATAAAATCCATCTATGAAAAACCCACAACAAATATCATCCTCAATGGGGAAAAGCTGAGCATCTTTCCCTTAAGATCAGGAACACGTCAAGGATGCCCACTCTCGCCACTATTTTTCAACATAATACTAGAAGTCCTAGCAACAGCAATCAGACAACAAAAGAAATAAAATGTATTCAAATTGGAAAAGAGGAAGTCAAACTCTCCTTTCACAGATGACATGATATTTTATGTGGAAAACCCAAAAGACACCACCCCCAAATTCCTAGAACTCATACAGCAATTCAGTAATGTGCCAGGATAAAGAAATCAATGCACAGAAATCAGTTGCTTTTTTATACACTAAAAATGCAACTGTAGAAATAGAAATTAGAGAAACGATTCCATTTACAAAGCACCAAAAATCATTAGATACCTCGTAATAAACCTAGCCAAAGTGGTAAAGGATCTATATTCTAGGAACTACAGAACACTCATGAAAGAAATTGAAGAAGACACCAAAAGATGGAAAAATATTCCATGCTCATGGATCAGAAGTATAAACATTGTTAAAACAATGTTAAAACAATCCTCAAATTTGTATGGAACCAAAAAAATTGTGAATCACCAAGGAAATGTTGAAAAAGAAAAACAAAGCTGGGGGCTTCACTTTGCCCGATTTCCAGCTATATTACAAAACAGTGATAACGAAGACAGCATGGTACTTGCACCAAAACCGACATATAGACCAATGGAATAGAATAGAGAACCCAGATATGGACCCTCAAATCTATGGTCAAATAATCTTCGGCAAAGCAGGAAAAAAATTGCAATGGAGAAAAAGACAGTCTCTTCAATAAATGGTGCTGAGAAAATTGGACAGCGACATGCAGAAGAATGAAACTTGACCATTCTCTAACACCATACACAAAAATAAACTCAAAATGGATGAAAGACCTCAGTGGGAGATAGGAATCCATCAAAATCCTAGAGGAGAACATAGGCAATAAACCTCTTTGACATCAGCCACAGCAGCTTCTTTCAAGATATATCTCCAAAAGCTAGTGAAACAAAAGCAAAAATGAATTTTTGCAACTTCATCAAGATAAGTTGCTTCTGCACAGCAAAGGAAATAGTCAACAAAACAAAGAGGCAACCCACAGAATGGGAGAAGATATTTGCAAATGACACTACAGATAAAGGGCTGGTATCCAAGATCTATAAAGAACTTCTTAAACTCAACACCCAAAAAACAAATAATCAAGTCAACAAATGGGCAGAAGACATGAACAGACACTTCTCTAAAGAAGACATACAAATGGCTAACAGACGCATGAAAAAATGTTCATCATCATTAGCCATCAGGGAAATTCAAATCACAACCACAATGAGATACCACCTTACAACAGTTAGAATGGCAACATTTGACAGGACAAGAAACAACAAATGTTGGAGAGGTTGTGGAGAAAGGGGAACCTTCTTACACTGTTGGTGGGAATGTAAGTTGGTACAGCCACTTTGGAAATCAGTGTGGAGGTTCCTCCAAAAATTAAAAATAGAGCTACCCTATGACCCAGCAATTGCAGTCCTGGGTATTTACCCCAAAGACGCAGATGTAGTGAAAAGAAGGGCCATATGCACCCCAATGTTCATAGCAACAATGTCTGCCATGGCCAAACTGTGGAAAGAGCCGAGATGCCCTTCAACAGATGAATGGATAAAGAAGATGTGGTCCATATATACAATGGAATATGACTCAGCCATCAGAAAGGATGAATACCCAACTTTTACATCAACATGGATGGGACTGAAGGAGATTATGCTAAGTGAAATAAGTCAAGCAGAGAAAGTCAATTATCATATGGTTTCATGTATTTGTGGAACAGAAGGAATAGCATGGAGGACATTAGGAGATGGTAGGGAAAAATGAAGGGAGGGAAATTGGAGGGAGAGACAAACCATGAGAGGCTATTGACTCAGAATCAAACTGAGAGTTTTAGATGGGAGGGGGGTGCGGGGATGGGTTAGCCCAGTGATGGGTATTAATGAAGGCACGTACTGCATGGAGCACTAGGTGTTATATGAAAACAATGAATCGTGGATCACCACATCAAAATCTAATGATGTATTGTATGGTGACTAACATAATAAAATAGAAGAAAGGAAAAGAAAATTCATTTGAAAGAAAAGTTAATATCCACTCATGATAAAAACTCACAGTAGGTTGAGAATGGGAGAATACTATCTCTACAAGTTAAGGAGCATGTACAAAAAAAAAAATTCAATACTTAAAATATTTAATTGGGAAAGACTGAATACTCTTCTGCAATAATAGGTTATAACATAAAGATGACCACTGTAAGCACTCTCACTCAATAGTACAGGAATTTCTTGCCCTGTAATAAGTCAAGAAAATAAAATAAATGCATACTGAGTAGAAAAAAAACCAATAAAACTACCTTTATTTGCAGACCACATGATTGTCTACCTAGAAATTCCCAAGGAGTATACAAAAACCAACCAAACAAAAAACTCCCAGAACAAATTTGTGAGTTTGGCCATATCACCAGTTATAAGATTAACACACAAAATCAATTACATTTCTATATACCTAAATGAACATTTGTAAACCTATATTAAAAATAAAATATCATACTTTCTCTAAAGATAATGAAATAATTATATATACACCAGCCAAAACACAACATCTGTATGCTTAAAAATACAAATGGCTGATGAAATAAATCAAAGAAGACCTAATAAGTGGAGAAGCATACTATGCTCATCGATTAGCACATTCAGACATAGTAAATCTGTGAACTCTCCCCTAAACTGATCTAAAGTTTTAATGAATCTCCCAAAAAGGCTTTTGGAGACATAGATAAAATGGAATAAAATGGGAAGAATCATTCTACCTGATATTAAGCCCTACCATATAGCTGTGGCAATCAAGACAGTGATGCATTGACAAAGGATTAGAAACAAAGATCACTGGAACAGAGTTGATAGCCTAGAAATAGACTCACATAAGTAAGGTATAAAAATAACTCAGTGGAGGCAAAGTATCTTTTTTGATAAATGTTCCTGGAGCAATTGGACATCTGTTGTTAAAATAATAAATATTGGGGTGTCTGGATGGCTCAGTTGGTTAACCACCTGCTTTGGCTCAGGTCATGATCCCAGGGTTCTGGGTTTAAGCCCTGCTTCAGGCTCCCTGCTCAGTGGGTAGTGTGCTTCTCCCTCTCCCACTGCCCCTCTCCCTCTTCGTGCTCTCTCTCTCAAATAAATAAAATCTTAAAAAAATAAAATGAAATAATAAATATAGACCTAAACCTCACATCGTATTCAAAAACTAATTCAAATAGATCATGAATTTAAATGTCAGATATAAAATTATAAAAATTATAGAAAAAATATAAAAGAAAAAATTCGGGATTTAAGTCCAGGCAAAGTGCTCTCAGACTTCACACCAAAAGCACAATCCCTAAAGGTAAACTTGAATAGTTAGATTTCACCGAAACTAAAAATATTTGTTTTAAACAACCATGTGAAGGGGATAAAAATGCAATTCATGTATCTGAAAAAGGAATCTATCTACAATATCTATAGAACTCTCAAAACACAACAGTAAAAATAGCACAAACATTCCATGTAGAACATGAACAAAAGATATGAACAGCCATTTCACTGAAAAAGATACACAGATGGCAAATGAAAAGATGTTTCAACATTATGTCTCAGTCCATTTGGGCTGCAATAAATAAATACCATTAATTAAGTGCCTTCAACATTATGTCTCAGTCCATTTGGCCTGCAGTAAATAAATACAACTAATTAAGTGGCTTATAAACAACAAACATTTATTTCTCACAGTTCTGGAGCCTGGGGAGTCCAAAATCAAAGCCCTGGCTGATTCAATAGGTGGTGAGGGACTACTCCCTGGTCCACAGAAGGTGCCCTCTTGCTGTGTCCTTACTTGGTGAAAAGGGAAAGTGAGCTTTCTTGGGACTCTTTTATAAGGATACTAATTCCATTTATGAGGGCTCTACCCTTGTGATTTTTCACCTCCCAAAGTTCTCACCTCCTAACACCATCACCTTGAGGGGTAGGATTTCAGTATATGGATTTTGGGGAGACACAAATATTCAGACCATAGCAATTAAACATCAGGGAAATACAAATTTAAAACCACAATGAGATATCACTATGCATCTGTAAGAATGACTACAATAAAAAAAATAAGCACAACACCAAATATAGGAGAAATTTCAGGGAAATCAAATCACTCAATCATTGCTGATAAGAATAAAAATGATATATATACTGTGGAAAACTGGCAGTTTCTTATAAAACTAAACGTGATCTAGCAATTACATTTTTGGACATTTATCTCAGAGAAATTAAAACTCTTCCACACCAGGACTTTTCATAGCAGCTTTATTTATAATCGCCCCAAATTGGAAATAGCTCAGGTGCACCTTCAACAAGTGAAAGGTTAAAAAAAAAATGTGGTATATCCATACCAAGGGATACTATTCAGCAATAACAAGGAACAATCAGTTGATACATGTGACAACTTGGGTGAATCCGCAGTGAATTATGCTGAGTGAAAAAACCAATTCCAAAAGGTTACAAACTAAGACTTGATTTATATATATTCTTAAAATCACAAAATTATAAAAGTTGGGACAGATTAGTGGTTGCCAGACATTAAGCATGGGGAGGAGTGGTGTGATGGAGATGAGTATGCTTATGAAAAGGCAACAGGAGGGAAGGTTTTGGCGATGGAACTGTTGGGTATCTTGACTGTGTTGGTGGATACATAAATATGTGCACATGATAAGGTTGTACAGAAGTAAATACCCACACCCAAATGAATGCATTTAAATCTAGTAAATTCTAAATGAAGTTGGTGGATTGTATCAATGTTGATATCCTGGTTTTAATATTATATTATAGTGTTGCAAAATTAGGAGAAAACAAATAAAGGATACAGGGAATCTCTCTGTATTATTCCTTACAACTTCATGTAAATCTAGAATTATCTCAATAAAAGTTACAATTTAAAAAGCAAAGCCTTCTTGAGTTCAAAAGAAAGTAACAAAGGAAAAGCAAATTTTTTAGGAGCCAATAAGTTTCCATGTCTGGGACAAAATATATTGGTTGTAAACATTTTCTCTGGTGCAACAGACTCACCAACAGATATGCCCAATTTTATAGTTTTAACAAATTTTTAGTTCTTAGTAACTGGATTTTTTTTAATGCTCAGTTGTTTTAGAGAAGTGATGAAAGAAAATAAAAAGTGGAAATTGAAATAAGATCTCACCAAGAAACTAGAAAGGTCTCATCATGGGAAGATGGGAGAAGAATATATTGTCTTTCATAAGCCACTGCATATAATTTCTTTCATTCTATTCTAGTTTTATTTAGTTGTTTGTTTAAAAAATGATATATCTCGGAGTCGATCCCATTTACAATTGCCCCCAAAACCATAAGATACCTAAGAATAAATTTAACCAAAGATGCAAAGGATCTGTACTCAGAAAACTATAAAATACTCATGACAGAAATTGAAGAAGACACAAAGAAATGGAAAAACGTTCCATGCTCATGGATTGGAAGAACAAACATTGTGAAGATGTCAATGCTACCTAGAGCAATCTACACATTCAATGCAATACCCATCAAAATACCATCCACCTTTTTCAAAGAAATGGAAAAAATAATCCTAAAATTTGTATGGAACCAGAAGAGACCCCGAATAGCCAGAGGAATATTGAAAAAGAAAAGCAAAGCTGGCGGCATCACAATTCCGGACTTCCAGCTCTATTACAAAGCTGTCATCATTAAGACAGTATGGTACTGGCACAAAAACAGACACATAGATCAATGGAACAGAATAGAGAGTCCAGAAATGGACCCTCAACTCTATGGTCAACTCATCTTTGACAAAGCAGGCAAGAATGTCCAATGGAAAAAAGACAGTCTCTTCAACAAATGATGTTGGGAAAATTGGACAGTCACATGCAGAAGAATGAAACTGGACCATTTCCTTAGACCACACACAAAAATAGACTCCAAATGGTTGAAAGACCTAAACGTGAGACAGGAGTCCATCAAAATCCTAAAGGAGAACACAGGCAGCAACCTCTTCGAGCTCAGCCGCAGCAACTTCTTCCTAGAAACATCGCCAAAGACAAGGGAAGCAAGGGCAAAAATGAACTATTGCGATTTCATCAAGATAAAAAGCTTTTGCACAGCAAAAGAAACAGTCCACAAAACCAACAGAATGGGAGAAAATATTTGCAAATGGCATATCAGATAAAGGGCTAGTATCCAAAATCTATAAAGAACTTATCCAACTCAACACCCAAAGAACAAATAATCCAATCAAGAAATGGGCAGAAGACATAAACAGACACTTTTCCAAAGAAGACATCCAAATGGTCAACAGACACATGAAAAAGTGCTCAACATCGCTCGGCATCAGGGAAATCCAAATCAAAACGTCAATGAGATACCACCTCACACCCGTCAGAATGGCTAAAATTAACGAGTCAGGAAATGACAGATGTTGGCGGGGATGTGGAGAAAGGGGAACCCTCCTACACTGTTGGTGGGAATGCAAGCTGGTGCAACCACTCTGGAAAACAGTATGGAGGTTCCTCAAACAGTTGAAAATAGAGCTACCATACGATCCAGCAATTGCACCACTGGGTATTTACCACAAAGATACAAATGTAGGGATCCGAAGGGGTACGTGCACCCCAATGTTTATAGCAGCAATGTCCACAATAGCCAAACTTTGGAAAGAGCCAAGATGTCCATCGACAGATGAATGGATAAGGAAAAAGCCGTATATATACACAATGGAATATTATGCAGCCATCAAAAGGAACGCGATCTTGCCATTTGCAAGGACGTGGATAGAACTGGAGGGTGTTATGCTGAGTGAAATAAGTCAATCAGAGAAAGACATGTATCATATGACCTCACTGATATGAGGAATTCTTAATCTCAGGAAACAAACTGAGGGTTCCTGGAGTGGTGGGGGGTGGGAGGGATTGGGTGGCTGGGTGATAGACATTGGGAAGGGTATGTGCTATGGTGAGCACTGTGAATTGTACAAGACTGATGAATCACGGATCTGTACTTCTGAAACAAATAATGCAATATATATGTTAAGAAAAAAAAGAAGAAGAAGAAAATAGCAAGAGGGGAAGAATGAATTGGAGTAAGTCGGAGGGGGAGACGAACCATTAGAGACAATGGACTCTGAAAAACAAACTGAGGGTTCTAGAGGGGAGGGGGGTGGGGGATGGGTTAGCCTGGTGGTGGGTATTAAAGAGGGCACATTCTGAGTGGAGCACTGGGTGTTATGCACAAACAATGAATCATGGAACACATCAAAAAAATGATATATCTCTCCATTTTTTTTAGAACTATACTCATTTGTGTTGTGCTTCAATAAACATTGAGCCAATAAGTCTTCTTTATTACTTTTCACAAGGTAACCCTAATTTATAATAACTATGTTCAAAATATGATGAAATTTATTTGGAGCACTATTTTCATTTATTTTTAAATTCATACCATTAAAATCAGTGCAACTTTATCATTAATAGTTCAATATCAGCTCCTGTGTATCAACCCATGAATAGATACTAAGGAGCATTCTTCCTTGGCAGAGAAATCTACATTAAAAATGTACACACAGGGACACCTGTGGCTCAGTTGGTTGAGTGTCCAACTCTTGATTTCAGCTCAGGTCATGGTCTCAGGGTGGTGAGATTGAGCCCTGTGCTAGCTCTGTGCTGGGTATGGAATCTGCTTAAGATTCTCTCTCTCTCTCTCTCTTTCTTTATCTCTGAAAAAAAAAAACTTTAAAAATGGCAATTTCAATTTAAAAATGTACACACAAACTAAATTTTTATTCATAATATCAATATTTTTGCTGACATTAATAAAAAAAATACCCTAGGCCAGCATTAATTTGGTTATCTGACATGGAAACTTTTTTAGCCTGCTTATATTCTAGTCAAATGGCAAAATTCAAGTGATTGAAAAAAATTAACTGTTAAAAAACAGTGAGTAATTCTATAGCAACTTCTAAAACCAAACTTGCATAATTTTCCTTTAGCAGAGCCGTATATTTGGCCATTATACCAACACTATGATCAGGAAAATTGACCAAATATTTATTAAAAATGTAAAAATTTAATTTAAAATGTAAGTTTTACATTTAAGAGTTAGTAGTGAATTTTATTCACTTCAATGAATTTACTTCAAAGAAGCTGTAAAACATGTTAATTATGAGAGGTGGGTTGTAGTAACCAGAATTTGAAGCTGACCTCCAGTGATCCCTACCCTTCTATAACACCTTGTATTTTGAGTGTGTGTAAAACCTACGAATATGATGATATATTACATTCATGATTATCTTAAATTATATGACAAAAAAGGAGATTAACCTGGCTGGGTCTCCTAATCATGTAAGCCCTTTAAAAGCAGAGCATTTTTCCAGCTGGTCCAAGAAAAGAAGTCAGAGAGATGCAGAGCAGGTGTTCTGGATGAAAACAAGCATTCATATTGTGAACTGCCTATGTTGCAGGCCACATATCAAGGAATTGTGAGAGAATTCTACAGTTGTCCCCAGCCAACAGCTAGCAGGGAAACGGAAGCCTCAATCCCACAACTGAAATCAAAGAATTTTGAAAACAACCAGTATGCTTGTAGGAGGACTTTGACCCCCATAAGACAATTGCAAGCCCTGGTCAATTCAAGTGAGACCCTGAATAGAGAATCTAGCCTTACTGTACCTGGACTTATGACCTAAAGAAATGGTCAGATAATAAATTTGTGTGTTTCCTTTTATGCCACTAAGTAATGAAGCAATAGAAAACTAATAAATGCCTATACAAGTATTCATTGTAACATTATTTCAATTTTGTTGTATATCTGAACATTCTATTAATTAATTAATTAAGTGTTGAGATAAGAAGAAAAAAAATCCTAAAGGGTGAGCAATATTGGGGAGATTGTTTCTTAATATTTCAACAATAAGCTTTGGTCTCAGTGAAAAAAATAAAGTGTGCTACTTACTGATCTTCGTCATAGTTCTACTGGATGTGAGCCAAAGGGTGCAGAAATGGGTAATGGGGTATAGTAAATAACTACAGTTATGGTACATAATGAAGTAGAAAGAAGTACTTTGAGTTACATTACAGTGTTCAATCAGACAGTTGGGTCAGTGAAGGAATAAGCTAAAGGTGGGCACATCAATCTCCCTAGTTTTCTGGAAAAAAGTAACGTATACTCTCAGTAATACAGAACTACATGATTCGGTGAAGATATTTTAAAGTCTCACAGACAAAAAGTATCATTTCTTTTTTTTAAGACTTTTTTTTTTGTCAGAGAGAGAGAGCACAAGCAGGGGAGCGGTAGACAGAGGGAGAAGCAGGCTCCCCACTGAGCAAGGAACCCCATGTGGGACTAGATTCCAAGACCCTGGGATCATGACCTGAGGTGAAGGCTTAACCGACTGAGCCACCCAGGCATCCTAAAAAGTATCACTTCAATTGCAGTTCCTCTGTATCAGTACTCCTAAGTTAATTTTCACACTTAGATATATTAAAATTGAAAGTGGAATTTACCTTGGATATAACAAAACATATGATTCCCATTTGAAACAAGTGCATGGCTCTGAATTTTTTTTTCTTTTTTTTAGGGATTTAAGAAAATAACTTTATTTCTTCCTTTGGGATTTTGATTGCTTTCTTTTAAGTTTTTAATTTAAGTTCCGGATAGTTAACATATAGCATAATGTTGATTTCAGGTGTACAACAGAGTGATTCAATACTTCCATACAATACCTAGTACTCATTGCAACAAATGCCCTCCTGAATCCCCATCACATCTTTAACCTGTCACTCCCACCCACCTGTCTTCTGGTAACCATTAGTTTGTTCTCTATAGTTAAGAGACTGTTTCATCAATTGTCTCTCTCTCTCCTTTTTTTCCTCCTTTGCTCATTTATTTTGTTTCTTAAATTCCACATATGACTGAAATTGTATGGTATTAGCCTTTCTCTGGCTGACTTATTTCACTTAACATAACACTCTCTAGCTCCATCCACATCATTGCAAATGGCAAGATTTCATTCTATTTTGTGGCTGAGTAATATTCTGGTAAATATATATATGTAGTTATTGAATATATATATATGGTTATATATGTGTATATATATGTGTGTGTATATATGTATATACATGTGTGTATATATATTCACATATATGTAGTTATTGAATATATATATGGTTATTGACTATATATATATATGGTTATTGAACCATATATACTACCATGTATGTATTTATACCACCCCTTCTTATCCATTCATCAGTTGATGAACACGAGCTATTTCCATAATTTGCCCCTTGTAAATAATGATGCTATAAACATCAGGGTACACGTATCCCATTGAACTACTACTATTTTTGTATTCCTTAGATAGATACCTAGTAGAATAATAGCAGGATTGTAAGGTAGTTCTATTTTTGACATGGTGAACAACCTCCTACTGTTTTCCAGAGTGGTTACACCAGTTTGCATTCCCACCAGCAGGGCAAGAGGATTCCCCTTTATCCACATCCTTGCCAACACCTGTTGTTCCTTGTGTTGTTGGTTTTAGCCATTCTGACATGTATCGGGTGATACCTCATTGCAGTTTTGATTTGCATTTCTCTGATGCTAAATGATGTTGAGCATCTTCTCCTGTGTCTCTTGGCCCATCTGTATTTCTTCCTTGGGAAAGTATCTATTCATGTCTTCTGTCCACTTTTTAATTGGATTATTTGGTTTTTGGGTGTTGAGTGTTGTATGTTTTTACAGATTTTGGATACTAAACCTTTATCAAATATGTCATGGAAATATCTTCTCCCATCCCAAAGGTTGCCTTTAGTTTTGCTGATTGTTTCCTTCACTGTGAAGAAGTTTTTTTATTTTTAGGTAGTCCCAATAGGTTGTTTATACTTTTATTGCCCTTGCCTCAGGAGATGTAACTAGTATGAAGTTGCTACAACCACTGTAAAAGGTGTCTGTCTGTGTTCTCCTCTAGGATTTTGATGGTTTCCTGTCTCACAGATAGGTCTTTCATTCATTTTGATTTTATTTTTGTGTATGGTGTAAAAAAGTGCTCCAGTTTCATTCCTGTACATATTGCTGTCCAGTTTTCCTAACACTATTTGTTGAATACTGTATTTTTCCCATTGGATATTATTTCCTGGTTTGTCAAAGATTAATTGGCCATATAGTTGTGAGACCATTTCTGCGTTTTCTATTAGGTTCCATTGATCTATGTGTCCATTTTTGTGCCAGTACCATACTTTCTTGGTCACTACAGCTTTGTAATACAACTTGAGTCTGGAATTGTGATGCCTCCACCTTTGTTTTTCTTTTTCAAGATTGTTTTGGCTATTTGGTTTTTTTATTTTTCCACACAAATTTTAGGATTGTATGTTCTAGCTCTAGGAAAATGCTGTTGGTATTATGATAGGGATTGCTTTAAATGTGTAGAGCATTTTGGATAGTATAGACATTTTAACAATATTTGTTCTTCCAATACCAGAGCATGGAATATTTTTTAATTTGTTTGTGCCATCTTCAATTTCTTTGATCAATGTTTTATAGTTTTCAGAATGCAGACCTTTTACCTCTTTGGTGAGGTTTAATCCTAGGTATCTTACTGGTTTTGATGCAATTACATATAGAATTGATTTCATGATTTATCTTTCTGATACATTATTAGTGTGTAGAAATGCAACAGATTACTATGTTTTGATTTTGTATCCTGCAACTTTACTAAATTTGTTTATCAGTTCTAGCAATTTTTTTGGTGGAGTCTTTCAGGTTTTCTTTATGGAGTATCATGTCACCAGCAAATAGCAAAAGTTTGACTTCTTCCTTGCTGATTCAGATGCCCTTTATTTCTTTGTGTTGTCTTGTTCCTGTGGCAAGGTCTTCCAACATTTTATTAAGTAACATAGTGGTGAGTGGACATTCCTGTCTTGCTCATGACCTTAGAAGAAAAGCTATCAGTTTTTCCCCATGGAGGTAATATTAGCTGTGAATTTTTCACATTTGGCCTTTACTATTTTGCAGTATGTTTCCTCTAACCCTACTTGGTTGAGGGTCTTTATCATATATGGATGTTGTACTTGTCAAATGCTTTTTCTGCAATATTTGAATGATCATATGGTTCTTATCCTTTCTTTTATCAATGTGGTTTATCACACTGATTGATTTGTGACTATTGAACCAAACCTGCAGCACAGAAATGAATCCCACTTGATCGTGGTGAATGATTTTTGTTAATATACTGTTGGATTTGATTTGCTAGTATTTTGTTGAGAATTTTTGCATCCATGTGCTATAAGGATATTGACCTGTAGTTCTCTTTTTTAGTGGACTCTTTGTCTGGTTTTGGTATCAGGGTATTGCTGACCTCAGAATGAATTAAGGAGTTTTCCTTTCTTTTCTATTTTTTTGGAATATTTTGAGAAGAATAGGTATTATCTCTTCTTTAAATATTTGGTAGAATTCATATGTGAAGACATCTGATCCTGGACTTTTGTTGTTAGATTTTTGATTACTGATTCATTTGCTGGTTATCAGTCTGTTCAAGTTTTCTTTATTTTTATGTTTCAGTTTTGATAGTTTATATGTGTATAGTAATTTATCCATTTGTTCTCAGTTGTGAAATTTGTTGGCATATAGTTGTTCATAACATTCTTTTATAATTGCTTATATTTCTGTGGACTTGGTTGTTATTTCTCCTCTCTCTTTTTTTTTAAGATTTTATTTATTTATTTGAGAGAGAGAGAATGAGAGAGAGAGAGCATGAGAGAGGGGAGGGTCAGAGGGAGAAGCAGACTCCCTGCCGAGCAGGGAGCCCGATGCGGGCCCCAATCCTGGGACTCCAGGATCATGACCTGAGCCAAAGGCAGTCGATTAACCAACTGAGCCACCCAGGCGCCCCTCTCCTCTCTCTTTTTTTATTAAATTTATTGTGGTTCTTTTATTTTTCTTTTTATAAGTCTGGCTAGGGGTTTATCAATTTTATAAATTTTGTCAAAAAACCAGTTCCTGTTCCCAGCGGTCTGTCCTAATGTTTTTTTCCTTTGTTTGTTTTTAGTTTCTATATAACTTATTTCTACTCTAATGTTGATTATTTCCCTTCTGTTAAGAGTTAGGCTTCACTTGTTCTTTTCATACCTCCTTTAGGTGTAAGGTTAAGTTGTTTATTTGAGATTTTTCTTGCTTCTTAAGGTCGGCCTATATTGCTAAATACTTCCCTCTTAGGACAGCTTCTGCTACAACCCGAAAGTTTTGGACCACTGTGTTTTCATTTTCATTTGTTTCCATGTGTGTTTGTTTGTTTTTTTAATTTCTTTGACTTCCTTGTTGACTCATTCATCCTTTAGTAGCAAGTTGTTTAACTTCCATTTATTTGTGGTATTTCCAAACTTTTCCTGTGGTTGACTTCTAGTTTCAGAATGTTGTGGTCAGAAAAGATGCATGGTATGATTTCAATCTTTATGTACTTGTTGAAGTTTGATATGTGACCAAGTATGTGATGCATTCTGGAGAATGTTCCATGTGCTCTTGAAAAGAATGTGTATTCTGCTGCTTTAGGATGCAATGTTCTGAATATATCTGTTAAGTCAATCTGCTCCAGTGTGTCATTCAAAGCCATTATTTCCTTGTTGATTTCTGCTTAGATGATCTGTCCATTGATGTAAGTGAGGAGTTAAAGTCCCTTACTATTAGTGTATTATTATCAATTATTCCTTTATGTTTGTTTTTTTTTATATTTTGTTTATTTTAAAGAGAGAGATCAAGAGAGTACAAGCAGGGGGAGCAGCAGAGGGAGAGGGAGAAACAGGTTCCCTGCTGAACAGGGAGCCCGATGCAGGGTTCGATCCCAGGACCCTGAGATCATGACCTGGGCTGAAGACAGATGCTTAACTGACTGAGTCACCCAGGCATCCCTGTTATTAATTGTTTTATATATTGTTTTATATATTTGGGTGTTCCCATGTTTGGGGCATAAATACATAAAATTGTTAGCTCTTCTTGTTAGTAGTCCCCTTTATTATGATATAGTGTCCTTTTTCATCTCTTCTTAGTCATTGATTTAAAATCTAGTTTGTCTGCTATAAATATTAGTACTTCAGCTTTCTTTTGATGTCCATTTGCATGATAAATTTTTCTCCATCTCTTCACTTTAGTCTGCAGGAGTCTCTAGGTCTAAATTGAGTTTCTGGTAGGCAGCATATAGATGGGTCTTTTTTTCTTTATCCATCCTGGCACCATATTTCTTTTAATTGCAGCATTTAGTCCATTTACCTTCAGAGAAATTATTTTTTTAAAGATTTTATTTATTTATTTGACAGAGAGACACACAGCAAGAGAGGGAACACAAGCAGAGGGAGTGGGAGAGGGAGAAGCAGGCTTCCCGTGGACCAGGGATCCTGATGTAGGGCTCGATCCCAGTATCCTGGGATCATGACCTGAGCTGAAGGCAGATGCTTAACGACTGAGCCACCCAGGCACCCCATCCTTCAGAGAAATTATTGATAGATTTGTATTTAGTGCCATTTTATTAGTTTTGTGTCAATGTTTCTGGAGATTTTCTGTTTTCCTTCCTTTTCTTTGTCACTTTTGGCTTCTTCTTTCCACCCAAAGAGTACACTTTGGTATTTCTTGTAGGGCTGGTTTCATGGTCCTTTAGTTTTTGTTTGTCTGGGAAACTCTTTATCTCTCTTTGTATTCTGAATGATAGCCTTACAGGATAAAGTATTCTTGGCTGCATGTTTTTCCCATTCAGCACATTGAATATACCATGCCACTCCTTTCTGACTTGACAAGTTTCTGTTCAAAACCTCGAGGTCGCTTTATGGGTCTCCCTTGTAAGTTAAGGACTTCTTTTGTCTCATTGCTTTTAAGATTGTTTTCTTTATCACTTAATTTTGTAATTTAATTACAGTATGTCTTGTTGTTGGGGTGCCTCGGTAACTCAGTTGGTTAAGCAACCAACTCTTGGTTTTGGCTCAGGTCATGATCTAATGGGTCATGAGATGGAGCCCCCATTAGGCTTTGTGCTCAGAGGGGAGGGAGGCTGCTTGAGGATTCTCTCCTTATGCTCTTCTCCCCACTCACTCACTCCCTCAAATAAATTAAAAATATATATATATATGTCTTTTTGTTGGCCTGGCTTTGATTTTGATGGGAATTCTCTATGCCTCCTAGATCTGGATGTCAGTATCCTTCCCAGATTAGCATATTTTTTCAGGTATTATTTTAAACAATTTTTTGTCCCCTTTTCTTTCTCTTCTTATAATACAGATGCTATTATGTATGATGGAGTCACTTGATTCCCTGTGTCTTCTCATGTTGCAGAATTCTTTCTCTCATTTCTTTCGATTTATTACTTACCATTATTGGTTTTCTAGGTCACTAATTCACTCCTCTGCTTCCTCCAGCCTGCTGTTAATTGCATGAGGTGTGTTTCTAATCTCAGTTATGGCACTCTCCATCTCTGATACTTATTTACTTTTATCTCCGTGGTAAGGGTCTCACTGATATCACCTATTCTTTTCTCAAGCCTAGTAAGTATACTTCTGATAGTTCCCTTATATTCTCCATTACACATATTACTTGTATTGTTTGCCTTAGATTTATGGCCATGAACTTATTATATTCTCTCATTTGGGATAGATTCCTCCGTCTTGGCATTTTTTTCCTAAGACTCTCTCTTCTTCTTTGTGTTAGAAAAAACAGTAATGTTTCTTGCTCCTTAAAGAAATGGCTTTTGAAGAAGTGCTTATGTAGTGCCCAGGGTCTTGTGCTTTGAATGTAAATGGATTAAATGCTTCAATCAAAAGACATAAGGTGTCAGAGTGGATACAAAAACAACACCCATCTATATGTTGCCTACAAGACACTCATTTGAGATCTAAAGACATTTGCAGATTGATAGTAAGAGGATGGAGAAATATCTGTCTTATATATGTACATCAAAAGAATGCAAGAGCAGCAACACTTATATCAGACAAACTACACTTTAAAGAAAATATGTAACAAAAAACAAAGGACAGTATATAAAAATAAAAGGGAGAATCCAACAAGAAGACATAACAATGGGAAATATTTAGGTACTCAACATGGGAACACCAAATATTAAAAAAAAAACCCCAACAATTTATAACAAACATAAAAGAAATGTTAGATAATAATATAGTAATAGTATGGGACCTTAACACCACACTTAAATCAATGGAAAGATCATCTAAACAGAAAATCAAGAAAGAAACAATGGCTTTCAAAGATACACTGGATCAGATCTGCTTAACAAATATATTCAGAACATTCATCCTAAAACAGCAGGATACACATACTTTCCAAGTGCACATGGAACATTCTTCAGAATAGATCATATATTAGGTCATGAATCATATCAACAAATACAAAAAGATTGAAGTCATACCATGCAGCTTTTCTGAACACAACACTCTGAAACTTTAAGTAAACCACAAGAAAAAATTTGGAAAGACCACAGGTACATGATGTTAAACAACATGCTACTAAACAATGAATGGATTAACCAGGAAATTAAAGAAGAAATTTTTAAAAAATATGGAAACAAATGAAAGTGAAAACATGACTGTTCAAAACCTTTGGGTTGTAGCAAAAGAGGTCCCAAGAGGGAAGTATATAGCAATACAGGCCTTCCTCATGAAACAAGAAAAATTTCAAACAACTTAACTTTACACTGAAAGGAACTAGAAAAAGAATAACAAATGAAACCTAAAGCCAGCAGAATGAAGGAAATAATAAATATGTAAGCAGAAAGAAATGATATCAAACCTAAAAAAAACTGATCAATAACACCAGGAGCTGGTTCTTTGAAAAAAAATCAATAAAATTGATAAAGCTCTAGCCAGACTTATCAAAAGGAAAAGAGAAAGAACCGAAATAAAATCACAACTGAGAGAGGATAAATAACAACCAACACCACAGAAATACAAGCAATTATAAAAGAATGTTATGAACAACTATATGCCAAAAAACTGCAGAAACAGGAAGAAATGGATAATTCCTAGAAACATATAAACTACCAAAACTGAAACAGAAAGAAATAGAAAACTTAAACAGACTAATAAACAGCAAATAAATTGCATCAGTAATTAAAAACAAACAAACAAACAAAAAACCTGCCAACAAACAAACTTCCAGGGCCAGATGGCTTCAGAGACGAATTCTACTAAACATTTTAAAAAGAAATAATATGTATTCTAATCAAATATTCCAAAGAAATAGAAATGGAAAGAAAACTTCCAAACTCATTCTGATGCCAGACCTGACACCAAAACCCAGCTAAAGTCTCCATTAAAAGCCATAAATACCTGCCAATATCCTTGATGAATATAGATGCAAAAATTCTCATTAAAGTTCTAGCAAACCAAATTCAACAATACATTAAAAAAAATCATTCACCAGGGCTATCTTGCTGTCTCAGTTAGTTAATGGTCTGACTTTGGCTTGGGTCATGATCTCAGAATCCTGGGATCAAGCCCCACATCAGGTTCCTTGCTCAGTGGAGAGTCTGTTTGAGATTTTCTCTTCCTCTTCCTCTGCCTCTTCCCCCACTTGTGTGCTCTCTCTCTTTCTCAAATGAATAAATAAAATCTTTTAAAAAATCATTCACCATGATCAGTGGGATTTATTCCTGGGATGCAAGGGTGGTTCAATATAAATCAATCAACATGGAAAACCCCATTAATAAAAGAAAGGATAAGAACCATATGATCATTTCAATAGTTGCAGAAAAGGCATTTGACAAAGTACAACATCCATTCATGATAAAAATCCTCAAGAAAGTAAGGAAGGAGGAAATTTACCTCAACATTTTAAAGGCTATATATGAAAAACCACAGCTAATATCATCTAAATGGGAAAAAAACCTGAGTTTTTCCTCTATAGTCAAGTAAAAGATACAGATGTTCTCTCTCATCACTTTTATTTAACATAGTACTGGAAGTGTTAGCCACAGCAGTCAAACAACAATAAATAAATAAATAAATAAATAAATAAATAAATAAATAGTATCAAAATCACTAAAGAAGAAATCAAACTTTCCTTATTGCATTCGACATGATACTCTATGTAGAAGACCTGAAAGACTCCATCAAAAAACTTCTAAAACTGTTACACAAATTCAGTAAAGTTGCAGGCACAAAATCAATGTACAGAAATCTGTTGCATTTTTATATACCAATATTGAAGCAGCAGAAAAAACATATTAAGGAGTCAATCCCATTTACAACTGCAACCAAAACAATAAGATACCTCAGAGTAAACCTAACCAAAGAGGTGCAAGACCTGTACTCTCCAAACTATAAAAAACTGATGATAGAAATTGAAGATGACAGAAGGAAATGGAAAGACTTGTCAGGCTCATGGATGGAAAGAAAAAAATATTGTAAAATATCTATACTTTATAATGCAGTCTGAATATGTAATGTTATTCCTATCAAAATACCAAAAACTTTTCTTACAGAATTAAAATAAACAATCTTAAAATTTACAGGGAGCCATCCTGAATACCTAAAGCAAACTTGAAAAAGAAAAGGAAACCTGGAGGCATCATAATTCCAGACTTCATGTTATATTAACACATTGTAATCATCAAAATAGCATGATACTTGCACAAAAATAGACATAGATCGATGAATAGGAATACAAAACTCAGAAATGAACCAACAACTATATGGTCAGTCAATCCTCAACAAAGCAGAAAAGAATATCCAATGGGGAAAAGGCTGTCTCTTTAACAAATGGTGCTGGAAAAGCTGGACAGAAACATGGGAAAGAATGGAACTGGATCACTTTCTTATTCCATACACAAAAATAAATTCAAAGTGTCTTAAAGACCTAATTGTGAGACCTGAAACCATAAAAATTCAAGAAGAGAACATAGGCAGTAACCTCTTTGACATTGGCTGTTACAACTTCTTACTAGATATGTCTCCAGAGGCAAGCAAAAATAAACTATTGAGATTCATCAAAATAAAAATCTGCACAGTGAAGGAAACAATCAGTAAAACTAAAAGACAACCTATGGAATGGGAGAAGAAATTTGCAAATGACAAATGCAATAAAAGGTTAGTAACTGAAATATATTTAAAAAAACTGATGCAAGTAAACAACCCCCCAAAAAACAATAATGCAATCATAAATAGGCAGAAGATATGAATAGACATTTTTTTTCTTAGAAGATATATAGATGGCCAACAGACACATGAAAAGATGCTCAATATCATTCATAATTAAGGAAATGCAAATCAAAAGTACAATTAGATACCCCTCACACCTGTCAGAATGGCTAAAATCAACAACACAAGAAACAATAATTGTTAGTGAGGATGTGGAGTAAGAGGAACACTCTTGCAATGTTGTTGGTAATATAAACTGGTGCAGTCACTCTGGAACACAGTATGGAAGTTCCTCAAAAAGTTAAAAATAGAGCTACCCTATGATCCATCAAGTGCACTACTATTTACCCAAAGATTACATAAATATTAATTCAAAGGATATATGCACCTTGATGTTTATAGCAGCATTGTGTACATTAGCCAAATTATGGAAATAGTCTAAGTGTCCATTGACTAATGAATGGATAAGGAAGATGTGGTATATATTTACAATGGGATATTACTCAGCCATGATATATGTATATATGTGTGTATATATTATATATATACACACACATACACATATACACACACACCATGGAATATTAGCCATCAAAAAGAATGAAATCTTGCCATTTGCAATGACATGCATGGAAATAGGGAATATTATGTTAAGTGAAATAAATGAGTCAGAGAAAGACAAATACCATATGATTTCACTCATATGTGAAATTTAAGGAACAAAGCAAATGAGTAAGGGGGAAAAAAGAGAGAGAATCAAACAAAAAACAGACAACTATAGAGAAGAAACTGATGGTTATCAGAGAAGAGGTGGGTGGGGGGACGGTTTAAATAGGTGGTGAAGATTAAGGAATGCACTTGTGATGAGCACTGTGTGTTGTATGGAAGTGTTGAGTCACTAAATTGTACACCCAGAACTGATATTATACTCTATGTTAACTAACTGGAATTTGAAAAAAATCTTTAAAAAAAAGTAGTAAAATACAGTGAGTGATTTAAACATGTTATATTATTATTATATGATATTATTCTTTATATTTTAATTCCATTAAAAATCTGCTATAGTATGGTTGCCTATAAAAGAACTCTAACCTATAGGTTCCCAAAATCATCTTGAATGAATTTATTCACAATGTTAAGATTGAGAGGGAAGTACACTCTTTTTGAAAGTTACCAATTCACTACTGATAGAAGTGAAATGAAGCAGTGGAGTACTGTCTGTTCTATACATATAAAATTCAGTTTTTGAACCAGTTAAAAATGAAATTAGAGTGTCCTTACACACAGATTCCAATCTCATAGACATATCATGGTGAGTCTTTTTTTTTTAAGATTTTATTCATTTAATTGAGAGAGAGAGAGAGAAGAGTGAGAGAGAGAGCATGAGCAGGGGTGAGGGGCAGAGGGAGAGGGACAGTCAGACTCCCCACTGAGCAGGAAGCCCAATGTGGGGCTTGATCCCAGGACCCTGAGATCATGACCTGAGCCACAGGCAGATGCTTACTGACTGAGCCATCTAGGCGCCACCCCCTCCGATTTTTTTTAACTTGTATAGAAATTAATCCCACAGTCTCTACTTTGGATTTAAAATTGGCATTTATTTGTAAAAAAAAGTTCAACCAGCCCAAATCGTTTTCAGTAGAGAAGATAAAAACAGACTCTTTCATTGATAATCTCAGTGAATATTAAGCTGTCTAATCAGTATTTCATTTGGAAATTATAGACAAATTCTAATAAAACTATTTTATGGAAATTGATCTCTTTATGGGCTTATTAAGCAGTACCAACACATTAACCAAATAAAATAATTTATCTTAGCTATGACATTTCCATTATAAATAAAAAAATGTTTTTCTAGACCTTTACATACAGCAACATAGTATGAATGGCCAGTATAACCAATATCATCCTGCTAATATGTTTCAGGTTTCTCTTCTTTGTTGCTCAATTTTTAAAATTCCTTAGGAAAAGACTTTTAGCCTTTTTTAAAAAAATATTTTTTCTTCTGTATCTAGTATATGCCTTCCCTATCACTAACCCATTCTTCCATCATTTTAGTGGATATCAGGGCAGTCAGATGAAGTTTTAGGAACTGGAAAATATGTTAATGAATCATGAGAGGAACTGGTTAGGGAAGTAACACAAGGGCTCCTTTTATGGAAATATCAGTATTTGGTAATGCAGTGGAATTTGGTTAGGTCATCTAAGCCAATACTGTCTGTATTTCTTAAAAAATTTCAATCCAGGGGGCGGAGCAAGATGGTGGAGGAGTAGGAGACCTGGATTTCGTCTGGTCTCAGGAATTCAGCTCAATAGGGATCAAACCATTCTGAACACCTACGAACTCAACAGGAGATCGAAGAAAAGAATAGCAACAACTCTGAACAGAAAAGCGACTACTTACTGGAAGGTAGGACGTGCGGAGAAGTGAATCTGAGGTGATATTCGGGAGAATAGACGGCGAGGGAGGGGGCCTCTGTCAGCCGCTTCTGGCAAGTGATAGAGCAGCAGAGCACAAAATCGGAACTCTTAGAAGTCAGCCCGACTGAGGGATGTCGCTGCAGTGGCTAAGCTGGGGGTGGAACCCTCACGGGACAGTGTGGTCTCAGGACCCTCGGGGTCACAGAAAGACTGGAAGTGGCTGAGTGCGGCAGAGCTCTCAGGTATCAGAGCAGGGAAGCTGGCTGCAGAGACAGAGCTGAGGCGCAGGCTCTCAGCTCGGGGTTGCCATAAACTGTGATCTGCAGCACAGTCGGCCCACTGCTCCTCCATCAGGGACCCAACAAGTGGCAGATCTGGGAAGACTCCCCTTCCTCCCCAGGGAGGAGCGGCAGGAGAGTGCACCACAGGGATCTCCTGGGTTTGGAAACTCCACATGGGGTTGGGTGCCAGAGATAGAAACGCTGGGTCACAGGCCGAGTGAGCATGGAGTGCGGCCAGAGACCGGGGAGATGGGAGTGACTGACTGCTTTTCTCTGGGGGCGCACTGAGGAGCGGGACCCCAAGTTCTCGGCTCCTCCATGGTAGAGATTGGGAGGCCGCCATTTTTACTGTCGTCCTCCAGTGGTATATGGAAAGCTTGTAGGGAACAAAAGCTCCTGAGAGCAAACCCGATCAGATTGCTTAGCCCAGACCCGGCAGGGAGGTGGCAATTTGACCTCCAGCAAAGACATTTGGCAATCATGGCAACAGGCCACTACCCCAGAAATTCAGCACGAACAGCCAGCCAAGACCAAGTTCACCAATCAATGAGAATGGGAGAACTCCAGCCCTAGGGGAATACTGCACATAGAATTCATGACATTTTTACCATGATTAATTAGTCTTTCAAAGTTAATTTTTTAACTGTTTTTTATAATTTTTCATTTTTCCTTTTTCAACCAACATCTT
>NW_027397102.1:14535087-14627900 GCF_003265705.2 Callorhinus ursinus | reverse complement strand
AGATACAGTTTCTTCTAACAGATCAAAATATACCCTAAATCACTAATATATGGCTTTGTTCTAGTCTCCTGCCTGAGCACATTCTCTCCTTTTTTTCCTTTTTTAAATCTTCTTTCTTTCTTTTTTCAAACAACTTCTTATCAATTCCTTTTAAAAATGTTTTATAATTTTCATCTTTACAGTCATATTCAATCCCTTCATTGTATCAACTCTTATTTTGTACATATATAAGTCTTTCTTTCCTTAAAATTTGAGGAGGCACTTTCTTCTAACAGACCAAAATACACCCAAAATCTAGTGTGTGGCACTTATCTACGCACTAGCCTGATCATATTTGATCATATTCTGTTTTTTTATTTGTTCTGTTTTTATTTATTTTTATCTTTATCTTTTTCTTTTTTTTATCTTTCTTTATTCTTTCTTTCTCTTTCTTTCTCCCTGGTTTCAGGTCTTCTCTGATTTGTATAAATTATATTTTCTGGGGACGTTGTTGAGCTGTTAGCATTTTGTACTCTCATTCAGCTACTTTCCTCTGGACAAAATGACAAGATGAAAAAAATCACCTCCGCAAAAAGAACAAGAGAGAGTACTTCTGCCAGGGACCTACTCAATACGGACATTAGTGCGATGTCAGACATAGAGTTAAGAATCATGACTTTAAAGATACTAGCTGGGCTTGAAAAAAGCATGGAAGTTATTAGAGAAAAACTTTCTGGAGAAATAAAAGAACTAAAATCTAACCAAGTCGAAATCAAAAAGGCTATTAATGAGGTGCAATAAAAAATGGGGGCACTAACTGCTAGGATAAATGAGGCAGAAGAGAGAATCAGCGATATAGAAGACCAAAAATGGAAAATAAAGAGGCTGAGAAAAAGAGAGATAAACAACTACTGGATCACGAGGGCAATATTTGAGAGATAAGAGATACGATAAGAAAAAAACATTAGAATAATTGGAATCCCAATTATTCTATAATAAGGACCAGAGCAAAAGAAGAAGAAAGAGAGAGGGGCAGAAGGTATATTGGAACAAATTATACAGAGAACTTCCCTAATGTGGGGAAGGAAACAGGCATCAAAATCCAGGAGGCACAGAGAACCCCTCTCAAAATCAATAAAAATAGGTCAACACCCCGACATCTAATAGTAAAATGTACGAGTCTCAGAGACAAAGAGAAAATCTTGAAAGCAGCTCGGGAGAAGAGATATGTAACCTATAATGGTAGAAACATTAGACTGGCAACAGAACTATCCACAGAGACCTGGCAGGCCAGAAAGGACTGGCATGATATCTTCAGAGCACTAAATGAGAAAAATATGCAGCCAAGAATACTATATCCAGCTAGGCTGTCAATGAAAATAAGAGAGGTAAAAAGCTTCCAGGAGAAACAAAGACTAAAGGAGTTTGCAAACACAAAACCAGCCCTCCAAGAAATATTGAAAGGGGTCCTCTAAGTAAAGAGAGAGCCTAAAAGCAGCATAGACCAGAAAGGAACACAGACAATATACAGTAACACTCACCTTACAGACAATACAATGGCACTAAATTCATATCTTTCAATAGTTACCCTGAATGTAAATGGGCTAAATGCCCCAATCAAAAGATACAGGCTATCAGATTGGATGAAGAAACAAGACCCATCACTATGCAGTCTGCAAGAGACTCATTTTAGACCCAAAGACACACCCACACTGAAAGTGAGGGGGTGGAAAATCATTTACCATGCTAATGGACACCAAAAGAAAGCTGGGGAGGCAATCCTTATATCAGACAAATTAGATTTTAAAACAAAGACTGTAATAAGAGATGAGGAAGGACACTATATCCTACTTAAAGGGTCTATCTAACAAGAAAATACAACAATTGTAAATATCCATGCCCCTAACATGGGAGCAGCCAATTATATAAGGCAATTAATAACAAAAGGAAAGAAACACATTGACAACTATACAATATTAGTGGAGGATTTTAACACCTCTCTGACTGAAATGGACAGAACATCTAAGCAAAAGATCAACAAGGAAATAATGACTTTAAATGACATACTGGACGAAATGGACTTCACAAAAATATTCAGAACATTCCATCCCAAAGCAACGGAATACACATTCTTCTCTAGTGCCCATGGAACATTCTCCAGAATAGATCACATCCTAGGTCACAAATCAGGTCTCAACTGGTACCAAAAGATTGGGATTATTCCCTGCATATTCTCAGACCACAATGCTTTGAAACTAGAACTCAATCACAAGAGGAAAGTCGGAAAGAACTCAAATACATGGAGGCTAAAGGGCATCCTATGAAAGAATGAATAGGTCAACCAGGAAATTAAAGAAGAATTAAAAAAATTCATGGAAACCAATGAAAATGAAAATACAACTGTTCAAAATCTTTGGGATACAGCAAAGGCAGTCCTAAGAGAAAAGTATATAGCAATACAAGCCTTTCTCAAGAAACAAGAAAGGTCTCAAATACACAACCTAACCCTACACTTAAAGGAACTGGAGAAAAAACAGCAGACAAAGCCTAAACCCAGCTGGAGAATAGAAATAATAAGGACCAGAGCAGAAAACAATGAAATAGAAACCAAAAGAACAGTAGAAGAGATCAACGAAACTAGGAGCTGGTTCTTTGAAAGAATTAACAAGATTGATAAACCCCTAGCCAGACTTATCAAAAAGAAAAGAGAAATGACCCAAATTAACAAAATCATGAATGAAAGAGGAGAGATCACAACCAACAACAAAGAAATACAAACAATTATAAGAACATATTATGAGCAACTAGATGCCAGCAAATTAGATAACCTGGGAGAAATGGATGCATTGCTAGAGACGTATCAACTACCAAAACTGAACCAGGAAGAAATAGAAAACCTGAACAGACCTATAACCACTAAGGAAATTGAAGCAGTCATCAAAAATCTCCCAACAAACAAAAGCCCAGGGCCAGATGGCTTCCCAGGGGAATTCTACCAAACATTTAAAGAAGAATTAATACCTATTCTCCTGAAACTATTCCAAAAATTAGAAATGGAAGAAAAACTTCTAAACCCATTTTATGAGGCCACTATTACCTTGATCCCAAAACCAGACAAAGACACCATCAAAAAGGAGAATTACGGACCAATATCCTCGATGGACATGGATGCAAAAATTCTCACCAAAATACTAGCCAATAAGATCCAACAGTGCATTAAAAGGATTATTCACCACGACCAAGTGGAATTTATCCCTGGGCTGCAATTTGGTTCAACATCCGCAAATCAATCAACGTGATACAATATATTAACAAAAGAAAGAACAAGAATCATACGATCCTCTCAATGGTTGCAGAAAAAGCGTTTGACAAGGTACAACAACCTTTCTTGATCAAAACTCTTCAGAATATAGGGATAGAAGGTACATACCTCAATAACATAAAAGCCATCGATGAAAAACATTCAGTGAATATCATTCTCAATGGGGAAAAGCTGAGAGCTTTCCCCCTAAGGTCAGGAATGTGGCAGGGATATCCACTATCACCACTGCTATTCAACATAGTATTAGAAGTCCTAGCCACAGCAATCAGACAACAAAAAGAAATCAAAGGCATCCAAATCGGCAAGGAGTAAGTCAAACTCTCACTCTTTGCAGATTCTATGATACCGTATGTGGAAAACCCAAAAGACCCCACCCCAAAACTGCTAGAACTCTTACAGGAATTCAGTAACGTGGCAGGACATAAAATCAATGCACAGAAATCAGTGGTATTCCTATACACCAACAACAAGACAGAAGAGAGACAAATTAAGGAGTTGATCCCGTTTACAATTGCACCCAAAACCATAAGATGCGTAGGAATAAATCTAACAAAGAGGCAAAAGATTTGTAATCAGAAAACTATAAAATACTCATGAAAGAAATTGAGGAAGACACAAAGAAATTGAAAAACTTTCCATGCTCATGGATTGGAAGAACAAACATTGTGAAGATGTCAATGCTACCTAGAGCAATCTACACATTCAATGCAATACCCATCAAAATACCATCCACCTTTTTCAAAGAAATGGAATAAATAATCCTAAAATTTGTATGGAACCAGAAGAGACCCTGAATAGCCAGAGGAATGTTGAAAAAGAAAAGCAAAGCTGGCGGCATCACAATTCCGGACTTCCAGCTCTATTACAATGCGGTCATCTTCAAGACAGTATGGTACTGACACAAAAACAGACACATAGATCAATGGAACAGAATAGAGAGTCCAGAAATGGACCCTCAACTCTATGGTCAACTCATCTTTGACAAAGCAGGAAAGAAAGTCCAATGGAATAAAGACAGTCTCTTCAACAAATGGTGTTGGGAAAATTGGACAGCCACATGCAGAATAATGAAACTGGACCATTTCCTTAGACCACACACAAAAATAGACTCCAAATGGTTGAAAGACCTAAACGTGAGACAGGAGTCCATCAAAATCCTAAAGGAGAACACAGGCAGCAACCTCTTCGAGCTCAGCCGCAGCAACTTCTTCCTAGAAACATCTCCAAAGGCAAGGGAAGTAAGGGCAAAAATGAACTATTGGGATTTCATCAAGATAAAACGCTTTTGCACAGCAAAAGAAACAGTCCACAGAACCAAAAGAAAATAGACAGAATGGGAGAAAGTATTTGCAAATGACAAGCAGATAAACGGCCAGTATCCAAAATCTATAAAGAATTATCAAACTCAACACCCAAAGAACAAATAATCCAATCAACAAATGGGCAGAAGACATGAACAGACACTTTTCCAAAGAAGAAATCCAAATGGCCAACAGACACATGAAAAAGTGTTCAACATCGCTCAGCCTCAGGGAAATCCAAATCAAAACCTCAATGAGATACCACCTCACACCAATCAGAATGGCTAAAATTAAGTCAGGAAATGACAGATGTTGGTGGGGATGCGGAGAAAGGGGAACCCTCTTACACTGTTGGTGGGAATGCAAGCTGGTGCAACCACTCTGGAAAACATTATGGATGTTCCTCAAACCTTTGAAAATAGAGCTACCATACGATCCAGCAATTGCACTGCTGGGTATTTACCACAAAGATACAAAAGTAGGGATCCGAAGGGGTACGTGCACCCCAATGTTTATAGCAGTAATGTCCACAATAGCCAAATTTTGGAAAGAGCCAAGATATCCATCGACAGATGAGTAGATAAAGAAGATGTGGTATATATACACAATGGAATATTATGCAGCCATCAAAAGGAATGAGATCTTGCCATTTGCAACGATGTGGATGGAACTGGAGGGTGTTATGCTGAGTGAAATAAGTCAATCAGAGAGACACGTGTATCATATGACCTCAGTCATATGAGGAATTCTTAACCTCAGGAAAGTAACTGAGGGTTGCTGGAGTGGTGGGGTGATGGGAGGGATGGGGTCGCTGGGTGATAGACATTGGGGAGGGTATGTGCTATGGTGAGCACTGTGAATTGTGCAAGACTTTTGAATCACAGATCTGTACCCCTTAAACAAATAATTCATTATATGTTAAGAAAAAAAAAAAACAAGAAGATGATAGCAGGAAGGGAAGAATGAAGGGGACTAAATCGGAGGGGGAGACGAACCATGAGAGATGATGGACTCTGAAAAACAAACTGAGGGTTCTAAAAGGGAGGGCGTTCGGGGATGGTTTAGCCTGGTGATTGGTGTTAAAGAGGGCACGTTCTGCATGGAGCACTGGGTGTTATGCACAAACAATGAATCATGGAACACTACATCAAAAACTAATGATGTAATGTATGGTGATTAACATAACAATAAAAAATTTAATGAAAATAATTCAATCCTGAGTTGATAATCTTTTTGATGAAGAAAAACAAAATCTTGCATATAACTGTACATGAGGATAACAGTCAATTCTGGGATGCATTGCAAGATATTGTTTGATCAATAATCGTTTGATTTTGAGATGTAGTTCAAGGAAGTTGAAGGCTGATTTCTTTCAACATGATCCATACATAGGCTACCAAATTGGTTCTTTAACTTTTTTCTCCCTTTTACAGAAAAATGAATCAAAATACCACTTTAAATGGTGGAAGGTTTCCCTGCTGGATTTATCTAAGGTCTAGATTTGCAAACCAATGTTGTCATTTTCTACAATAATGATAATAAAATAACCATGTCCTTCTGCGGAAAATTTTGAGGGGTCAAACCAGCTACAAAAGCAAAATTAGAACACTTTATTGCAAGGGAAAAATACTTTTGATTTTATATTCTGCTTCATATTATCATTTACACTATACTATATTTATTAGAAAAGATTAGTATTTAGCTTTATTAGCTGTATTTTTTCAAAACCCTTAACATAATTGGTTAGAATTACATTATGACTGCAATCATAACTTGGACCTCAGCTGGAATTCAAACCAACACAAACCATGTAAAGCTTGAGGAAGTCTCAGGGTTTCTTTGAAAACTGAAGAATACAACCAAGAATCATCTATATAAGGAAGCTACTGGATTCATGGAATGTAATATGGGTATACAAAAAGAATGGAATACACACTGTTTTTCTATTCTTTTTGTTCTAATTGTATTCATGTGGACTTTCAATAAAAAAAAAATCATGCTTCTGAAGCTTTTTCCCTAATGAATTAAAATACATTTTGAAGATACGTAATTATAAGGAAATTTTGTCATTTACAATTAAAACAACACATGGCAGAAGAAATTCTTTATTGTCTTTTAATTCCCTAATTCTTTTTTTAAATTGAATTTTTTCATTTTAATTCCAGGATTGTTAATATACAGTTTTGGATGTACAATATAGGATTCAACAATTCTATATATTACTCAGTGCTCATCATGATAAGTGTAGTCTTTTGATGAGAGCGTTTAGTCCATTTATATCCAATGTAATTTTTGATAGATATGTTTTAATTGCCATTTTGTTACTTGTTTTGTGGTTGTTTTTGTAGGTTTTCTCTGATCATTTCTCCTGTTGCTCTCTTTCATGATTTGCTGGCTTTCTTTAGTGATATAATTGGATTCCTTTCCCTTCATTCTTTACATATCTATTATTAGTTTTGATTTGTGATTACCATTAGGTTGGTATATAACATCTTCTGCATATAGTAGTCTATATTAAGTTGATGGTCACTTAAGTTTGAACCCATTCTTTAATCTTTTCCACCCTCCACGTTTTAAGTATATGGTGTCATATTTTATGTCCTTTTATTTTGTGAATCCCTTGACTGATTTTTACAGAAATACTTATTTTTACTATTATGTGTTTTTCACTTTTCATAATCTCACTTGTGCTCTTTCCTTTCCACTCAGGAAGTCCCCTTTCTTGTAGCACTGGTTTGGTGGTCATGAACTCCTTTAGTTTTGTTTGTCTTAGAAACTGTTTATTTCTCCTTCTATTATGAATGATAGCCTTGCTGGATAGAGTATTCTTGGCAGTCGATTTTTCCCTTTCAGCACTTTGAATATATCATGCCCCTTCTTCTGGCCTGCACAGTTTCTGCTTAAAAATCAACTGATAACCTTATGGGGTTTCCCTTGTAAGTTACTGTCTTTTTTTTTTTGTCTTGCTGCTTTAATTTTTTTTCTTCATCACTATATTTACCAATTTAATAACAATGTCTTGATATGGGTCTTCCTCTGCTGATTTTGATGGGAGTTTTCTGCCTCCTGGATATGGATATCCATTTCCTTCCCTAACAATGAGCTTAGGAGATTGTCCATGTTCCCCCCAAAGCCTTTGCACAATAATACAGCATTATGGATTGTGATTTACCATGGCCAGGTGGCAACCTTATGGAGAAGTTATCTTGCTAGCCTGTGTCAATAAGAATTAAAAATTGATATATGCCTAGTTATCATTTATTTCACATAAACATTCATATACCAGATGATTATTGTTATATTTTTAAGATTCTCATTCAACTCACTGTTAATGACTGAAGAACATAAATCACATATTGAACTGTATCAGTATATCATTATATCAACACAGCTGCAAAAGATAAATAAAAACATATGAAAGGCCCTGGAGGCCTAATAAAAACAATAATTTTCTTAGCACTTCATTTTCCTCTACCAGAATGGAATTTCTTCAATTGACCCACTTAACCTCCTACTGACATTTTAAATTGCTAAAATAATTTTTAAAAATAACAGAAATTTTCAGGGATGCTCTTTCTTTTAAATAATCTGTCAATTATTCCTTAGATCTTCAGCTATAGATAAGCAAATATTACATAAAATAATTATAATTTTTAAAATGACTGAAGATTTCCCCCAGTAGTTTACTTTTCAGTTAGTAATCACTGAAAAAATCTTATTTCCAATTCTCTTCTGGTACCTTAAAATGGGTACATTTTGGGAAAAATAAAGTGCAATTTTTTATTAGGACAGACTTAAGGAAGACAATTAGCATCTCCTTTCTATTTCTCCTTGGGATGAAGCTGTCTGTGATACATAGATAAATTCTCTACGAGAAGTGAAGTATTTATTGAAAACTGCTAAAAAAGCTATCTTTAGTTTTCATACTTCCAGATGTTCATGAAAAATTGCAGTGATTTTAATGTTATTCCTTGTTGCTACCTTCTGAACCTCCAGACTATATTCTATTGTTGTGAGAGATTGAAAATAAATCTCTGAAAGAGTAATGTATTTCATGGCCTTTCTACACAGCCATATTCTCTTGTGGTAAAAATAGCAAAAAAGAATCACATTGGACTGTCCCTGCAGTGTATGGCTTCTCTGGAATATTTGCTGACAGAGGCAGAACATTAGTAAACATCTCAGGTAAATTGTAAGCAACTTCCTGTTGTCTCTTCATTACTGAAAAGCAAAGGAATAAGTTCCCTGGACAGCAACTCAATTGGTTACTCTAGCAACGTCCATATTTTTTTAAAGCAAGAGGATTTGGGGGCAGAGAAATGCATTTGCATTACAACAGAAGAGATATATATATTCATATGCATGGATAGAAATTCTTTAGGACAAAATTGAGATATACAAAACAATAATAAGACAATGAGAGAACAACTTGTGTTTCAGAGGTCACTGTAAGTATATATATTCAAATAGTCTTAAGGTTATCTTTTTACTTTATCTGGTATATAAATTACAAGCAAAAAAGAGCTTATGTTTTCTGCACATGGATTATCTTCTAAAACAATTTCCTTATACTTAAAAAGTGTTTTTTAAAAATATTTTTAGCATAATTATATTTCAGGATATGACCGGAATTTTTGCCACACAAAGGCGGGATATTATCTCATTTCAAGATTATCCAAATCTCTAGTGATTGTCCTACATTGACTTTCATTACCCAGTGTACTCCATAGTACATTAGTTCAAAGCAATAAAGTCATCAACATTTCTGAATTTTTAAATTTGAAATTTTTTTTAAAGATTTCTTTATTTATTTGAGAGACAGAGGTGGGAAGGGCAGAGGGAGAAAGAACCTCAAGTAAGACACTGCGCTGAGTGCAGAGCCCATGTGGGACTTGATCTCATGACTTTGAGATCAGGACCTGAGCTGAAACCAAGAGTTGGTTGCTTAACCGACTGAGTCACTCAACTTGAAAGTTGTTTTAATGCATTTTATAAGGTATTATATGTTATATCTAATTAGGCATTTGTTTTATTAGAAGTCCTTTCTTAGGGGGGCCAGAAACCTATTTTTCAATAAAGTGAGATTGTAAACCTAAAACACATAATTTCAGTCACTGACTTTATTGGGGCTAGGTTACATAGTAACTGGGGTCATGCTCTAAGAAATAAATAAGCTTACTTACAGCCTTCCTTCCTTTTCTATTTCAATTTATCCAAAATAAATATTAAAATTTTATTTTAGACTTGGCAATGGACTGAATGGCTAACAACTTAATAAAATTAGAAAAGTTATGATATAATTATACCCAGAAAAAAATCACGTCAACTCTGCCACTCCTCTGATATTAGCTAACAATTTATTTCAGGTCCTGACATGAAAGTTTAAAGTACAGAGTTTTCCTCTCTCTAGGCTGTTAATGCATTCTGATTATTAATGGCTCCCTTATGTAATCCCACAGTGAGCTGAAAGCACAAATCTCTAGGCATTAGTATTTATATTTCAGAATCACTTAGCAGGAACAAAAACAAATTTAAACTCTTCTGTACCAAGCAATTCCACCACTCAGTCAACTTTGGGAATTTTCTGAGAAGAAAAATGAGACCTTGGCAAATGAGGGAAGACCTGATGGCTACTTCATGCTGTCCTTATAATTTAATTGCTACCCTCATGCCCACAAGTGTCATTTTTGTTGCCCCTACTATGACTTTGCTCACAATATTAACAATTCCTCCACTTTACAACATAATAAAATATTTTCCCTAATCTTTTTCTTCCATCCAAATTGTACTCATCTCTGAAGGCACAGCTCAAATCTCATCTTTTTTTTAAATAATTCTGATAGTCTAGTAGTTTACTGGGTACTATAGCACACATCAGTTCCACCAGTCTTTAATTCATATAGTAATTAAGTCTGCAATACACAATTTAGCATTTATTTAAAGCAGATTTGTGATTTTTAAAAAGATTTTATTCATTTATTTGAGAGAGAGAGAAATTGAGCAGGAATGGGGGAGGGGCAGAGGGACAAGCAGACTCCCTAGTGAGTTGGGAGCCCAACATGGGGCTTGATCACAACACTGAAATCATGACCTGAGCTGAAGTCAGATGCTTAACAAACTAAGCCCCCAGGCACCACCCCGGTGCCTTAGATTTGAGATTTTTAAGTGACTCTTTTCTCCCCATTCAAGGCATAGGTTTGTTGGAAGAAAGAATAAGTCACCGAGATAAAAAGTACAGCATGGAGAATATAGTCAATAATATTGTAATAACATTGTATGGTGACAGATGGTGAGTACACTTATGATGAGCACTGAGTAATGTATAAAATTATTGAATCAGTATGTTTGTACAACTAAAACTGACATAACTCTATATGTCATTTATACTTAAATATTTTTTAAAAGTGGTCTTTGAATATTGATGCATCCCTTCACCTATAAAATACATACCTAAATATTTTATTAATTTCCGTGGGTGAGATGTCTGCAAGGATTGATAAGGTCTCACATAGTGAAGGAGTTAATCACCATTTTTTAAAAAGATTTATTTATTTATTTTAGAGAGTGCAAGCATGGGGCAGGTAGGAGCAGAAGGAGAAGGAGAAAGAGAATCTCAAGCAGACTCCCCATTTGAGTGCAGAGCCCAAAGGGGAGCTCCATCTCACAACCCTGAGATCATGACCTGAGCCAAAATCAAGAGTTGGATGCTTAACCAACTGAGCCACCCAGGTGCCCCTGTTTTTTGTTTTTTAAATAGGTTCTATGCCCAGTGTGGAGCCCAACACAGGGCTTGAACTCACAACCTGTGTTCAAGACCTGAGTTGATATCAAGAGTCAGATGCTTAACTGACTGAGCCACCCAGGCACCCTCACCATTTTTCAGTGAGAAATAAAAGAGGGGGTTATTGCCAGTCCTCAGAGTTAAAGAGGGCAAACTGTTCAGATAATGTCCCTTCTTACATGTCAAAAAAAAAAAAAAAGGTCAAGGAATAATAGTAGGTGCTGTTTTAAATCTTTGCTAATGTCCTGATACTGGCCCAATTGTTTGACGTACATTATTGAATTTAATCCTTCCAACAGCCCTAAGCAGCAGGTACAGTAGTATCATCTCCATTTTACTGATGAGAAAACCAAAACTTAGAGAAATTAACTAGTTTGTCCACTTTTCTATAATTAGTAAGAACTGAAATAAAATTCAAACATGGGTATGCATGTTTACAAAGCCCATGTTTTTAGGCACTGTGTATGTTAACTGTCTCCTGAAAGTAAAACTGAATTCAATGGAGAGGAGCAAATGCAGAATTAATTCTTTCAAATTCACATAGAAATGGAATTGGATGGTCAGAATTTAGAGATACTCTGTGGTCTCCCTGACTCCATCCCAGTTTTTTTTTTCTTTTTCTTTTTGGCAATTCAAAAGCAGTCTCTGAATCTCCTATTTGAGCATGACTTAAACCATTAGCTTCTCATTTTGAAATATTTAGAAAGAAGGAATGAGAAACTAAGGGAAGTCTTTTCTGATAAATCCTTGTCTCATACTTAAAATAATCTTCAAAATTATTTGCTCTGAGGCTTAGTATGCACAAGGTTAGCTGACTGGATCGAGGGTGCTGAAGCCCCAAAGAAACAAGTAGGCCCTCAAATTTCTTAGGAATTGTGTAAGATGCCAAATGACTGAAATGTAGTGTCATTATGGGTGTTTCCAAACATGGTCTAGATATAAAAGGTTTGAATTTGTTATAAATATTAGATTCTATGTCTACTTCTCTTATTTTTATATTGTCCTTTGAAGCTTTGTGTCTCTAGGGGTCAAGTGTGTGTGTGTGTGTGTGTGTGTGTGTGATATTTCCAAAAGGTTATTTTGCATTTTGAGCTTGGGGTTCAAATAACCTTTTTAGTACCTGAAAATCAAAAATGGTTTTTGATCTTCCGTCTGTGTCTCTTATGTACTTATTCGCTCAGATGGAAGTTCTCAAGGTAATCTAGTTCAATATAATTTTTTTTCTGTTGATATTGAGACAACTCTGCTAAACAAGGCTTACTATCTTTACAGAGGGAAAAATGTAGAAAGAAACTGTTATGTAGAACTGGAGATCTGTTTTCCAACTCTGCTACCTACTACCTGTATGAGCTTGGGAAATAATAACTACTACAGCTGACTGAAGGTCTGCTGAATACAAAGCCCTGTGCTCTTTTCTTAAGCTTTTATTTATTTATTTGAGGGAGAGAGAAAAAGCATGCATGTACAAGCACGGTGAGAGTGTGAAGCAGACTCCCCTCTCAGCAGGGAGCCTGATGCAGGGCTCCATCCCAGGACCCTGAGATCATCACCTGAGCCAAAGGCAGTCACTTAACTGGCTGAGTCACCCAAGCACCCCAAAACCCTGTGCTTTTTTTTCCTTTTTCGATTTTAATAAATAAATAATTGATCATAACCCCACTCTCACCATTCTAATCTTTGAATTTCAGCTCCAGTGTCATGACCAACCAGAAATCTTTCCTGATTTCCATTCCCAGTTAAATGAAATTACTATGTTTTTTCCTCATTTTTAAAAATTTGCACTTTTTTCATAAAATATTTTTAATTGTGGTAAAATACACACAGCCTGAAATTTACTGTTTTAATTTTACAGTTAATAGTAATAAGTACATTCATATTGTTATGCAACCATCACCACAATACAAACTCTTTTCATCTTGCAAAACAGTATCTTTTCATCTTACCAACCTGCAACTCTATACCCATTCAATGGTAAATCTATATTCTTCCCTTTTCCCCAATGCCTGTCAACTACCACTCTACTTTGTCTCTATAAATTTGACAACACTAGCTAACTTATAAAAGTTGAATGATACGGTATTTATCTTTTTGTAACTGTTCTAATTCACATAGAATAATGTCTCAAGGTTAATCCATGTTGTAGCATATGTCAGAATTCTCTCCCTTCTCAAGATTGAATAATATTCTATTGTGTTTACATATCACATATTGATGATCTAGTTATCTAATAGACACTTGTGTTCCTTCCATGATTTACCTATTGTGGATGATGCTACTATAAACATGAATATATAAACACTTTGAGTTAATCCTGCTCCCAATTCTTTTGAGTACATATCTAAAAGTGGAATTGCTGGATCATTTGGTGATTTTATTTTATTACTTTATTTTATTTTATTTTATTTTATTTTATTTTATTTTATTTTATTTTATTTTATTTTATAAGACTTATTTATTTATTGTAGAGGGTAGGGGCAAAGGGAGATGGAAAGAATCCCCAAGCAGACTCCCCACTGAGTGCAGAGCCTGACTTGAGGCTCAATCCCAGGAACCTGAAATCATGACCCAAGGCAAAATCAAGAGTCAGACACCCAACTGACTAAGTCATCCAGACGCACCTTATTACTAGTTTTTTTTTTTTTAGGATGCAGCATACTATGCTCCACAGTGTCTATATCATTTTAAATTCCCAACCAAAGTGCACAACTTTTCCAATTTTTCCACATCTGTAACAAAAATTATTATATTCTATTTTTTCTTGGTAGTAGTCATCCAAATGGGTTTATTTATGTTGTGTTATGTCATTTCATTTCATTTCATTTCATTTCATTTCATTTCATTTCAGTGGAGTTAATATATAGTGTTATATTAGTTTCAGGTGTAAAATATAGTCATTCAGCAGTTCTGTACATCACACAGTGCTCATCATGAATAGTGCACTCCTTAATCCTCTTTGCCTGTTTCACCCATCTTCCGATCTTCCTCCTGGTAACTATCAGCTTGTTCTCTATAGTTAAGAATCTCTTCCTTGGTTTGTCTCACTCTTTCTCTCTCTTTTTTTTTTTCTTTGCTCATTCGATTTGTTTTTCAAGTTCCACATATAAGTGAAATATTGTATTTTTCTTTCTCTGACTGATTTGTTTAATATTATACTCTAGTTCCATCCATGTCATTATAAATGTCAAGATTTCATTCTTTCCTATGAATAAATAATATCCCATTATATATATATATATATATATATATACACATATATATATATATATATATATATATATATATATATATTCTCCCAAATCTTCCTTATCCATTCATCTATTAATGGACACTTGGGCTGCTTCCATAATTTGGCTATTGTCAAAAATGCTGCCATAAACATAGGGGTGCATGTACGCCTTTGAATTAGTAGTTTTGTAGTTATTTAGTAAATACCCAGTAGTGTGATTCCTGAATCATAGGGTAGTTCTATTTTTAATTTTTTTACTATTTTCCAGAGTGGATGTACCAGTTTACATTCCCACCAACAGTTCAAGAGGGTCCTTTTTCTCCATATCCTTGCCAACACTTATTATTTCTTGTGTGTGTGTGTGTGTGTGTATGTGTGTGTGTTACCCATTCTGATAAGTGTGAGGTAATATCTCATTATAGTTTTGATTTGCATTTCCTTGATAATCAGTGATGTTCAGCATGTTTGCATGTGTCTGTTGTCCATCTTCTGGATGTCTTCTTTGGAAAATATCTATTCATATATCTTTTATCCGTTTTTAATTGGATTATTCATTTTTTGGGTGTTGAGTTTGATAAGTTCTTTATATATTTTGGATACTAACCCTTTTTCAGTTATGTCATTTGCAAATATCTTCTTCCATTCAGTAGGTTGCCTTTTAATTTTGTTGTTTCCTTCACTGCACAGGTTTTTTTTATTTTGATGAAGTCTCAACAGTTTATTTCTACTTTTATTTCCCTTGCCTTAAGAGACATATCTAGAAAGAAATTGCTAAGACCGATGTCAAGGAAGTCATTTTCTGTGTTCTCTTCTAGGATTTTTATGGCTTTAGGATTCACACTAAGGTTTTTAATTCATTTTGAATTTATTTTTGTGTATGGTGTAAGAAAGTGGTCCAATTTCATTCTTTTGCATTTAGCTGACCAGTTTTCCCAACACCATTCATTGAAAAGACAAGTCTTTTTCCCATTGAATATTCTTTCCTGCTTTGTTGAAGATTAATTGACCACATAACTGTGTGGTCATTTCTGGGTTTTCTATTCTGTTCTATTGATCCAAGTGTATATTTTGTGCCAGTATAATACTATTTTGTTTACTACAGCTCTGTAATATAAATTGAAGTCTGGAAATGTGATGCTTCCAGCTTTGCTTTTCTTTTTCAAGATTGCTTTGGCTATTCAGTGTTTTTTTTTGGTTCCATGTAAATATTAGGGTTGTTTTAGTTCTGTGACAAATGCTGATGGTATTTTGAGAAGCATTGTATTAAATCTGTAGATTGCTTTTTGTAGTATGGACATTTAACAATATTTTTTTTCTTCCAATCCATGAGCATTGAATATCTTTCCATTTCATTGTGTTGTCTTCAACGTTTTATAGTTTTCAGAGTACAGACCTTTCACCTCTTTGGTTAAATTTATTGCTAGGTATATTATTGGTTTTTGTGCAATTATAAATGTTATTGTTTTCTTAATTTGTCTTTCTGCTACTTCATTATTAGTGTATAGAAATGCAACAGATTTCTGCATATTGATTTTGTATCTTTCAACTCTACTAAATTCATTTATCAGTTCTATTATTCTTTTGGTGGTCTCTTTAGGATTTTCTATATATAGTATCATATCATCTGCAAATAGAGAAAAGTTTTACTTTTTCCCTACAAGTTTGGATGGTTTATATTTCTTTTTGTTGTCTCTCATTGTTCTGGCTAGGACTTCCATTACCATGTTGAATAAAAATGGTGAGAGTGGACATTGTTTTCTCCTTCCTAACTTTAGTGGAAAGCTGTTAGTTTTTCCCCATTGAGTATCATGTTAGTTGTGAATTTTTCATATATGGCCTATCTTATGTTGAGGTACATTCCTTCTAACCCTACTTTGTTGAGGGTCTTTATCAAAAATTGATGTTGTACTGTGTCAAATGCTTTTTCTGCATCTATTGAGGTGATCATATAGTTCTTGTCATTTGTCTTATTGATCTGATGTATCATATTTGATTTGCCTATATTGAACCACCTTGCATCCCCAAAATAAATCCCACTTGATGGTGGTGAATGATTTTTTTAATGTATTGTTATTATTTTTTGCTAGTACTTTATTGAGGATTTTTGTAACTTTTGTAGTTTTTCATCAGCAATATTGCTCTGTATTTCTCCTTTTTTGTTTTCTTCATCTGGTTTTGGTATAAAAGTGATACTGACCTTGGGGCGCCTGGGTGGCTCAGTCGTTAAGCATGTGCCTTCGGCTCAGGTCTGGTCCCAGGGTCCTGGGATCTAGCCCTGCATCAGGCTCCCTGCTCTGCGGGAAGCCTGCTTCTCCCTCTCCCACTCCCCCTGCTTGTGATCCCTCTCTCGCTGTGTCTCTCTCTGTCAAGTAAATAAAATCTTAAAAAAAAAAGTGATACTGACCTCATAATGATACTGACCTAATAGAATGAAGTTGGAAGTTTTCTTTTTCAATGTTTTGAATAGTTTGAGTAGAATGTATATTCACTTTTCTTTAAATGTTTGGTACAATTCGCCTGTGAAGCTGGACTTTTCTTTGTTGGGGGATTTTGATTACTGACTCAATTTCCTTGCTGCGAACTGGTATGTTCAAATTTTCTATATTTTCCTACTTCAGTTTTAGTAGAATATGTATTTCTAGGAATTTATCCATTTTTTTAGGATGTGTAATTTGTTTGCATATAGTTTTTTTATAACGTTCTATTACATTTGTTTGTATTTCTGTGGTATTGTTTGTTATGTCTCCTCTTTCATTGGTGACTTTGTTTATTTGAGTCTTCTCTCTCTCCTTTTTTTTTTTTTTTTTTGAAGAGTCTGCTTGGAGGTTTATCGATTTTGTTGATGTTTTCATTGAACCAGCTTCTAGTTTCTTGGTCTGTTCTATTGATATTTTAGGCTGTATATCATTTATTTCTGCTCTAATATTTTTTAAAGATTTTATTTATTTATTTGACAGAGAGAGAGAGCACACAAGTAGAGCAGCAGTCAGAGGGAGAGGGAAAAGAAGGTTACTTGCTGAGCAGAGAGCCTGATGCAGGGCTCAGTCCCAGGATGCTGGGATCATGACCTGAGCTGAAGGCAGATGCTTAACTGACTGAGCCACCCAGGTGCCCCTCTGCTCTAATTTTTATTAGTTCCTTACTTCTGCTGGTTCTGAGTTTGTTTTTTTTTTTTATAGCTCTTTTAGGTGTAAATTTATGTTGTTCATGTGAGCTTTTTCCTGCTTCATAAGGCAGGCCTGTATTGCTATAAAGTTCCCTTTAGGAACCACTTTTGCTTCATCCCCCAAATTTTGAACCATTGTTTTCAATCTCATTTGTTTCCATGTATTTTTTTTCAATTTCTTCTTTGATTTCATGGTTGACCCATTCTTTGTTTAGTAAAATGTTATTTAACCTCCATGTATTTGTGCTCTTCCCAGATTTGTCTTACTGTTTTGTTTCTAATTTTATAGCCTTATATCAGAAAAGATGCAATGATGTTGTGTAAAAGATGTATGATGTTGATCTTTTTTAATTTGTTAAGAATTGTTTTGGGGCACCTGGGTGAATCAGTTGGTTAAGTGTCTGCCTTCAGCTCAGGTCATGATCCCAGAGTCCAAGGATCCAGGTCTTCATTGGGCTCCCTGCTCTGTGGGGAGTCTACTTCTCCCTCTGCCCTTCACCCTGCTTGTGCTCTTTCTCACTTACTCTCTCTCTCTCAAATTAACTAACAAACTAATTAATTAATTAATTAATTAAAAATTGTTTTGTGGCTTAATGTGTGATCTATTCTGGAGCATGGTCCATGAGTATTTGAAAAAAATGTGCATTCTGCAAGTGGTCGTGAAAAAAAGTCAGGAAAGCAAGAGTTATATCAAACAAAATAGACTTTAAAACAAAGTCCATAAAAAGAGACAAAGAAGGACACTATATAATAATGAAGGGGACAATCCAATAGGAAGATATAACAACTGTAAATATATATATGTACCCAACATAGGAGTACTCAAGTACATAAAACAGCTAATAATAAACATAAAGGAAATAATCAAAAGCAATACAATAATAGTAGGGGACTTTAAAACCTCACTTACATCAATGGAGAGATCATTCAATCATAAAATAAATAAACAGTGTCTTTCAATGACACACTGGATTCAATGGATTTAACAGATATTTTCAGAACATTTCATCCTAAAATAGCAGAATGCACATTCATTTCAAATACTCATGGACCATGCTCCAGAATAGATCACATATTAAGCCACAAAACAATTTTTTTAAGATTTTATTTATTATTTATTTATTTATTTATTTATTTGAAAGAGAGAGAGAGTAAGTGAGAAAGAGCACAAGCAGGGTAAAGCCTTTGGTCGTGCTCTCAGGTTTATTGAATCAGATGTGAGTAATATCTGGTTGTAAAGGTGAGACAAAATGAGCTTAGGGTCCTCCTATTTCGACATCTTGTACTGCCTCTCCCATCCTGACAATCACTTCTTTTTCATGTTACTCATTCAAACACCACGTGCATGATAGATGTTCCTCCATCCCCTCACTTTCAATGTGCAGGTGTCTTTAGGTCCAAAATGAGTCTGTTGTAGGCAATATACACATGTCTTTTTTTTTTTAATATACCCTGTCTCCCTATGTCTTTTGATTGGAGCATTTAGTCTATTTACATTGAAAGAATCATTGGTAGATATGTATTTGTTGCCATTTTGTTTGTTTCGTGGTTGCTTTTGTAGATTTTCTCTGATCTGTTCTTTTCTTTCTTTCATGGTTTGCTGGTTTTCTTTAGCAACATATTTGGGTTCCTTACTCTTTATTCTTTTCATATTTGTTATTTTTTTAATCTGTCATTACCATTCACTTTATTTTTTTGTGTTTTTTTTAAAAGATTTTCTTTTTTCTTTAATTTTTATTGATATGTTAATCATCATACATTACATCATTAATTTTTTTACATTATTAATTTTTGATGTAGTGTTCCATGATCCTTTTTTTAAATTTTTTTATTGTTATATTAATCACCATATATTACATTATTAGTTTTTGATGTAGTGTTCCATGATTCATTGTTTGTGCATAACACCCAGTGCTCCATGCCGAACGTGCCCTCTTTAATACCCATCACCAGGCTAAACCATACCCCCACCCCCTCCCCTCTAGAACCCTCAGTTTGTTTTTCAGAGTCCATCGTCTCTTATGGTTCCTCTCCCCCTCCAGTTTCCCCCCTTCATTCTTCCCCTCCTGCTATCTTCTTTTTTTTTCTTAACATATATTGCATTATTTGTTTCAGAGGTACAGATCTGTGATTCAACAGTCTTACACAATTCACAGTGCTCACCATAGCACATACCTTCCCCAATGTCTATCACCCAGCCACCCCATCCCTCGCACCTCACCCCCACTCCAGCAACCCTCAGTTTGTTTCCTGAGATTAAGAATTCCTCATATGAGTGAGGTCATATGATACATGTCTTTCTCTGATTGGTTTATTTCACTCAGCATAACACCCTCCAGTTCCATCCACGTCGTTGCAAATGGCAAGATCTCATTCCTTTTGATGGCTATATAGTATTCCATTATATATATATAATACTTCCTATATATATATATATATATATATATATATATATATATATATACTGCTTCTTCTTTATCCCTTCATCTGTTGATGGACATCTTGGCTCTTTCCACAGTTTGGCTATTGTGGACATTGCTGCTATAAACGTCGGGGTGCACATACCCCTTTGGATCCCTACATTTGTATCTTTGGGGTAAATACCCAGTAGTGCAATTTCTGGATCATATGGTAGTTCTATTTTCAACTTTTTGAGGAACTTCCATACTGTTTTCCAGAGTGGTTGCACCAGCTTGCATTCCCACCAACAGTGTAGGAGGGTTCCCCTTTCTCCGCATCCCCACCAACATCTGTCATTTCCTGACTTGTTAATTTTAGCCATTCTGACTGGTGTGAGGTGCTATCTCATTGAGGTTTGGATTTGGATTTCCATGATGCCGAGTGATGTTGAGCACTTTTTCATGTGTTTATTGGCCATCTGGATGTCTTCTTTGGAAAAAATTTTTGTTCATGTCTTCTGCCCATTTCTTGATTGGATTATCTTTATATATAACATCTGCATATAGCAGTCTCAAACTGATGGTTGCTTAATTTCAAATTCATTCTTTACGCTTCTCCCTTCCACATTTTAGATATTTGGTATCATCTTTTATATCCTTTTATTTTGTGCTTCTCTTGACTGATTTTTACAGATATACTTATTTTTGTTTTTGCTTTTGTATCTCATATTTTTTCTTACTCTTACTTATGTTTTTGTTTTCCAGTCACAGAGTCCACTTTATCATTTCCTATAGGACTGTTTTAGGGTTTATGAATTTTTTCCCTTTTATTTGTTCTGGAAACTCTTTATCTGTCCTTCTATTCTGAATGATAGCCTTTTGGATAAAGTATTCTTGGCTGCAGATTTTTTTAATACATCTTGCCACTTCTGGCTTGCAATGTATCTGCTGAACAATCAGCTGATAGCCTTATGGGGTTTCCTTTGTATGTAACTGTCTTTATTCTTGAAACCTTTAAAATTCTGTTTATCATTACTCTTTTTGCCATTGTAATTACTATATGTCTTGCTATGGACCTCATTGGATTGAATTCGTTGGGGTATCTCTGTGCCTCCTGCATCTGGATCCGTTTCCTTTTCCAGATTAGGGAAGTTTTTAGCTATTATTTCTTCAAATACATTTTATTGTCCCCTTTCTGTCTCTTCTCTTTCTGGAATCCCTATAATGTGAATGCTATTATGCTTAATGGAGTCACTGAGTTCTCTAAGTCCATTCTCATTAGGCATTATTTGTCTCTCACCTGTTTGGGTTGATTGCTTTCCATTACTCTCTTCCAGGTCACTGATACATCCCTTTCCTTCTTATAACTTAATATTTATTCCATCTATTGTATATTTAATCTCATTTATTGAGTTCTTCATCATTTTTGTCTCTTTGTCAAAGGCCTCACTGATGTACTACACCCTTTTCTGAAGTCTGGTGAGTTCCTTTATGATTATTACTTTAAATTCTCTATCAGACATATTGCTTATTTATGTTTTGCATGATCTCTTGCTGTGATTTTGTCCTGTTCTTTCATTTGGGTCATATTTCTCTGTCTCTTCTTGTTGTTTACCTCTCTGTGTCTGTTTCTGTGTGTTAGGAACATCAGCTATGCCTTCTGCTCTAGAAAGTAGTGGCTTTATGAAGAAGAGATCCTGTAGGGCTGTCCATTGCCTTGTCCCCTGTGCACCAGGACCTGGCACTTCAGGGGAGTCTCCTATGTGTGTTACTTGCATCCTGATCTTGTGTCTAAGCTGCTTTAGTCCAGATGTCTGCTCTGACTATTTGCCTGTTGTGGGCTGTGCTTGCTCTCTGTGATGTTAGTGAGACCTAGGCAGGCCTACTCTGATGGGACTTCACAGCAGAAAGGTTGTGGATTAGGTGTCAGTTTTAGCAAAATTTGCACCGAGCCACTAGTCTTTGGCCAATCCCCTGATGTGTGATTGTGGCCAGAGACATGTGGTATCTGTGTGCTTGGGAGCTGAGTGAAGCATGCCTATCTGTGTAGGCAGCTGGGTATGGAGGGCAGTAGCTGGGGCACACAAATACCTGGGTGGGGCTCATGCAGTATTAGTAAAATTTACTTTGAGCCACTAGTCCTAAGCAGGATCACCCTAAGCAAGGTGGCCATGGGGTCAGAGATCTTGAGGCAGACACTGGACAGGTAATGCACAGAGTTAACAAAATTTGTACTGAGCCCAGGGCAGAGGGCAGCAGGCTAGGAATGGGTGAGTCCTCAAGATAACTTGTGGGTGGGTCATAATGCTAGCAGGTCAGGTACCTGCTGTGACTATATCTGCCTTTGGAAGGTGGCTCTGTGTTTATGAGTGGGGGCAGGTGAGAAAAATGGATCTGGCAGCCCCTTTGGTCCCAGAGAATTTTCCAAGGAGATCTGAAATCAGTATAAACAGATCTCACATTGAGAAAGTTTGTGACTTCTATGTTGCTTCTCCTAGGGCTGTTGTCTCCTTAAGGATAGTGACTCAGCTATCATTTGCTGTCTGGGCTCACCCAGTACTGAGTCAGCTGACTTGTAATGTTCCAGGCTTACAGTCCTCCTGGTTATATAAGCTGAGGGAATTCATCCCCTCTGGTTTTCAAGACAGACATTATAGAGAATCATTTTTCCTATGTAAGCCCTGGTGTTTTCCACTCTCTATGACTGCAGCTCCCTCCCTCCTGTGTGTAGCTCCAGACCACTGTTTCTTCCCTTCCTAACTCCTCCAATGCACCTTCTTCTCCATATTTAGTTGTGGAGTTTGTTCTGCAAGTCCTTGGACTTGGAGGCCTTTATTGAATCAGATGTGAGTAATATCTAGTTGTAAAGGTGAGACAAAGTGAGCTTAGGGTCCTCCTATTCAGGCAACTTTTACTACCTTTCCCATCCTGACAATCACTTCTTTTGCATATTATTCATTCAAACATTTAGAATCTATCCATTTCTATCTTATTCTTTAATTGGTAGTTCTCATTTTTTTTAATAGATTGGGCTACTGGAAAACAGAACCTACATTTTTTTATTAGTTTCAGAGATAGAATTTAGTGATTCATCAGTTGCATATAGCACCCAGTGTTCATGACATCAAGTGCCCTTCTTAAGGTCCATCACCCAATTATCCCTTCCACCAAGCCACCTCCCATCCAGCAACCCTCAGTTTATTTCCTAGAGTTCAGCATCTCTTATGGTTTGTCTCCTGCTCTGTTTTCATCTTACTTTATTTTTCCTCCTCTTCCTTATGTTCATCTGTTTTGTTTCTTAAATTCCACATATGAATGAAATCATATGATATTTGCATTTCTCTGACTGACTTATTTTGCTTAGCATAATACCCTCTAGTTCCATCCAAGTCATTGCAAATGGCAAGATTTCATTCTTTTTTCTGGATGAGTAATATTCCATTGTATATGTATACCACATCTTCTTTATCCATTTATTTCTCAGTGGATATCTGGTCTCTTTCAATATTTTGGCTATTGTGGACATTGTAGATATAAACACTGGGGTGCATGTACCCTTCCTTTCACTACATCTGTATCTTTGGGTAGTGCAATTGCAATTGCTGGGTCATAAGGAAGCTCTATTTTTAAATTATTGAAAAACCTCCATCCATACTGTTTTCCAGAGTGGCTACACCAGTTTGTATTTCACTCAACAGTGTAAGAGGGTTCCCCTTTCTCTGCATCCTCACCAACCTCTGTTGTTTCCTGACTTGTTCATTTTAGCCATTCTGACCAAGGTGAGGTGGTATCTCATTGTGGTTTTGATTTGTATTTACCTGATGCTGAGTGATATTCAGCATTTGTTCATGTGTCTTCTGGTCATGTGCATGTCTTCTTTGGAGAAATGTCTGTTCATGGTTTCTGTCCATTTCTTGACTAGATATTTTGTTGTTGGTGTTGTTATTGCTGTTGTTTGGGTATTGAGTTTGATAGGTTCTTTATAGATTTTTGTATGATAACCCTTTATCTGATAAGACATTTGCAAATATTTTTCCCAGCCCATAGGTTGCCTTTTAGTTTTGTTAACTTTAATTTGCTGTGGAAATGCTTTTATCTTGATGAAGTCCTGATATTAATTTTTGCTTTTGTTTCACTTTCCTATGGAGACGTTTCTGGCAAGAAGTTGCTGTGGCTGAGGTCAAAGAGGTTGCTACCTCTGTTCTCCTCTAGGATTTTGATGGATTCCTGTCTCACATTTAGGCTTTTCATCCATTTTGAGTTTATTTTTGTGTATGGTGTAAGAAAATGGTCCAATTTCATTCTTCTGCATGTGGCTGTCCAATTTTCCCAAAACCATTTGTTGAAGAGATTGTCTTTTGTTCCATTGGATATTCTTTCTTCCTTTTTCGAAAATTCATTGACCATAGAGATGAAGGTCCATTTCTGGATTCTCTTATTATTTTCCATTGATCTATGTGTCTGTTTTTGTGCCAGTATCATCTATCTTGATAATTACAGCTTTATAATACAACTTAAAGTCTGGAATTGTGATGTCTACAGTTTTGGTTTTCTTTTTCAACATTCTTTTGGCTATTTGGGATCATTTTTTGTTCCATACAAATTTTAGGATTGTTTGTTCCAGCTATGTAAATAATGTTGATGGTATTTTGATAGGGAATGTATTGAATGTGTAGATTTCTTTATGTAGCATAGACATTTTCACAATATTTTCTTTTCCAATCCATGAGCATGGATTTTTTTCCCCCATAACATTGTATCTTCCTCAATTTCTTAAGTATTTTATAGTTTTCAGAGTACAAATCTCTTACCTCCTTGGTTGGGTTTATTCCTAGGTATCTTATGGGTTTTGGTGCAATTGTAAATGGGATAGATTTCTTGATTTCTTTTCTGCCTCATTGTCAGTGTATAGAAATACAACTGACTTCTGTGCATTGGTTTTGTATTCTATGACTTTGCTGAATTCATGTATCAGTTCTGGCAATTTTTTTTGTAGAGGCCTTTGGGTTCTCTACATAATCATATCTGTGAAAAGTGAAAGTTTGACTTCTTCTTTGTGAATTTGCATGCTTTTTATGTCTTTTTGTTGTCTGATTGCTGAGACTAAGACTTCTAGTACTATGGTGAACAATAGTATTGAATGTGGACATCTCTGTCCTGTGGCTAACCTTAGAGGAAATGCTCTCAGTTTTTCCTGAACTGAGGATGATATTTGCTGCGGGTTTTTGTAGATGGTTTTTATGATATTGAGGTGTGTTCCTTCTATCCCTACAGTGTAGAGAGTTTTTATCATGAAAAAAATGCTTTACTTTGTTAAATACTTTTTCTACATCTATTGAGAGGGTCCTATGGTTCTTGTCCTTTCTTTTATTAATGTGGTGTATCACATTGATTGATTTGTGGATGCTGAACCACCTCTGCAGCTTAGAAATAAATTCCACTTGGTCATTGTGAATAACACCTTTAATGTACTGCTGGATCTTATTTGCTAGTATCTTGGTGAGAATTTTGGCATCCCTGTTGGTCTGTAATTCTCCTTTTTGGTGGGGTCTTTTGTTTTGGGATCAAGGTAATGCTGGCCTCATGGAATGAGTTTGGAAGTTTTCCTTCCATTTCTATTTTTGGAAACAGTTTCAGATGAATAGGTATTAAATCTTCTTTAACTGCTTAATAGAATCCTGCTGGGAGGCCATCTGGCCCTGGACTCTTGTTCCTTGGGAGACTTTTGATTACTGATTCAATGTCTTTGCTGGTTATGGGTCTGTTCAGGTTTTCTATTTCTTCTCGTTTTAGTTCTGGTACTTTATATGTTTCTAGGAATTCATCCATTTCTTTTTTTCTAATTTATGTTATTTAAATTTAGTTAATTAATATATAATGTATTATTAGTTTCAGAGGTAAAATTCAGTGATTCATCAGTTGCATGTAACACCCAGTGCTTGTTACATGAAGTACCCTCCTTCATGCCCATCACCCAGTTACCTCATCCCCCCACCAATCTGCCCTCTACTAACCCTGTTTGTTTTCTATATTTAAATGTCTCTTAATGGTTAGTCTCCCTCTTTGATTTTGTCTTATTTTATTTTCCCCTTCCTTCCTCTATGATCTTCTGTTTTGATCACTTTTTTACACTACACAAAATTTCTTTTAAATGGATGAAAGATCTAAATATGAGACAGGAATCCATCAAAATCTTAGCAGAGAACACAGGCAGAGAGCTCTTTGATCTTGGTTGAAGGAACTTCTTGCTAGACTTGTCTCCAAAGGCCGGGGAACAAAAGTAAAAATGAACTGTTGAGACTTCATCAAGATAAAAAGATTTGCACACCAAAGGAAACAGTTCACAAAACCAAAAGACAACGTAAAGAATGGGAGAAGATATTTGCAAATGTCTTATCAGATAAAGGGCTAGTATCTAAGATCTATAAGGAATGCATCCATTTCTTCCAGATTACCTAATTTTTTGCCATATAATTGCTCATAGTATTCTCATAATTGTTTGTATTTCTTTGGTGTTGCTCATCATCTTTACTCTTTCATTCATGATTTCTTTTCTCTTTTCTTTTTGATAAGTCTGGCTAGGGTTTTATTGATCTTATTAATTCTTTGAAAGAACCAGATCCTTTGTTGATCTGTTCTACTGCTTTTTTTTTTTAATTTTTAAAATTTTTTATATCATTGTTTTTTGCTCTAATCTTTATTATTTCTCTTCTCCAGCTGCATTTAGACTTTATTTGTAGTTCTTTTTCCAGCTCCTTTAGGTATAAAATTTAGTTGTGTATTTGAGACTTTTCTTGTTTGTTGAGGAAGGCCTGTATTGCTATATACTTTCCTCTTAGGACCTCCTTTGCTGCATCCCAAAGCTTCTGGACTGTCATGTTTTCATTTTCATTTCCTTCCATGTATTTTTTAAATTCTTTAATTTCCTGGTTGACCCAATCATTCTTTAGTAAGAATTCTCTTTAACCTTCATTTATTTGTGTTCATTTTGATGTGTGTGTGTGTGTGTGTGTGTGTGTGTGTGTGTGTATGTGTGGTTGACTTCAAGTTTTAAAGCACTGTGGTCTGAAAACATGTATGATATAATCTCGATCTTTTTTACTTGTTGAGGCATGATTTGTGACCCAGTATATGATCTATTCTGGAGGATGTTCCAAATGCACTTGAACAGAATATGTATTCTGCTACTTTAGGATGAAATGCTCTGAATATATCTATTATGTCAATCTAATCCAGCATGTCATTCAAAGCCTTTGTTGATCAGCTTAGATGATTTGTCCTTTGCTGTGAGTGGGGTGATTAAGTCCCCTATTATTATTCTATTTTCAATGAGTTTCCTTAATTTTGTTATTAATTGGTTTATATATTTGGTTGCTCCCAAGTTAGGAGAATAAATATTTACAATTGTTAGTTCTTGTTGGATAGACCCCTTTATTATGATATAGTGTCCTTCTTCATCTCTTATTACAGTCTTTGGTTTAAAATCTAATTTGTCTGATTGATATAGGGATGGTTACTCCAGCTTTCTTTTGATGTCCATTAACATGATAAATTGTCTCCACCCCCTCACTTTCAATCTGGAGCTGTCTTTGGGTCTAACATGAGTCTTTTGTAAACATAAAACAGATGGGTCTTGTTTTTTTTATCCATTCTGATACCCTATGTCTTTTGATTGGAGTATTTAGTCCATTTACATTCAGAGTAATTATTGAAAGATATGAATTCAGTGCCTTTGTATTACCTGCTAAGTCACTGTTCCTGTAGATTGTCTCTGTTCCTTTCTGGTGTTTGTTACTTTTGGGTTTTGTATCCATTGAAGGGATCTCCTTTAATATTTCTTATAGGGTTGATTTAGTGTTCACAAATTCCTTTAGTTTTTGTTTGTACTCGAAACTCTTTATTTCTCTTTCTATTCTGAATGACAGCCTTGTTGGATATAGTATTCTTAGCTGCATATTTTTCTCATGTAGCACATTGAATATATCATGCCAGTTGTTTCTGGCCTGCCAGGTCTCTGTGGACAGGTCTAATGCCATCCTATGTTCATACTCTTGTAGGTTAAGGACCTCTTGTCCCAAGCTGCTTTCAGGATTTTCTCTTTATCTTTGAAATTTGCAAGCTTCACTATTATATGTCAAGCTGTTGATCTATTTTTATTGATTTTGAGGGGGTTTTTTGTGTCTCCTGGACTTGAATGCTTGTTTCCTTCCCCAGATTAGGGACGTTCTGTGTTATAATTTGTTCAAATACACCTTCTGCCACTCTCTCCCACTCTTCATCTTCTGGGACCCCAATTTTCTGGATATTATTTTGCTTTATGTAATTGCTGAGTTCTTGAAGTCTCTGTTCATAATCTAGTTTTTGTGTTTCTCTGTTCTTTTCAACTTCCTTATTTTCCATCATTTCATCATCTATATCACTCACTCTCTCTTCTGCCTTGTTTATCATCACTTTTAAAAACTCCATTTGGGATTGTAGCTCAGTAAAAGTATTTTTAATTTCAGACTGCCTAGATTTTAGTTATTTTTTTCTAAGGTAAGGGATTCTCTAGTGTCCTCTATGCTTTTCTCAGCCCCAGATAGTATCTATATAATTGTTGTTTTAAATTCTAGTTCAGACATCTTAGTTATATCCATATTGATTAAATCCTTGGCAGTGAGTACTACATCCTGTTCCTTCTTTTGGGGTGAATTTCTCCATCTTGTCATTTTGTCCAGAAAATAATAGAAGAAAGAAAGAGAAAATATAACAATAACAACAACGACAACAGAAAAAAATAGAAAAAACAAAAACAAAACAAAATAAGAAAAAATCAAACAGTAACAAAAGAGAACAAAACATGAAAATAGATCCTGGGTCTGTTTTGTCCTGTTTGTTAAAAGAAACTAGATCCCGGGCGCCTGGGTGGCTCAGTTGGTTAAGCGACTGCCTTCGGCTTAGGTCATGATCCTGGAGTCCCGGGATCGAGTCCCACATCAGGCTCCCTGCTCAGCGGGGAGTCTGCTTCTCCCTCTGACCCTCCCCCCCTCATGCTCTTTCTCTCTCTCTCATTCTCTCAAAATAAATAAATAAATAAATCTTAAAAAAAAAGAAACTAGATCCCAAAATAGGAAAGAAAGAAATCTTACATATATACAAAAATAAATTAAAATACAATGAATGGAAACCAAAAATTAAAAAATACACATATTTAATGTATATATAAAAATAAAAATTAAAGGACACCTGGGTGGCTCAGTCCTTAACCGTCTGCCTTCGGCTCAGGACATGATCCCAGGGTCCTGGGATTGAGCCCCTCATCGGGCTCCCTGCTCAGCAGGAAGCCTGCTTCTCCCTCTCCCACTCCCCCTGCTTGTGTTCCCTCTCTTGCTGTGTCTCTCTCTGTCAAATAAATAAATAAAATGTTTAAATAAATAAATAAATAAATATTAAAATTAAAAAGAATAAAAAAAAATTGAAAAAGTTAGAAAATTGCTGAAAAAATAATATTGAAAGACTAAAGAATAAAAACCACAAATGCTATATACTGTTTTCCCCAGTAGCTGAAGCTGCAGATGTCTATGATCAGTAAACTTGGTGCCAGCCAGTTGTTCCTGCTGGTGTTCTGGGGGAGGGGCCTGTTGCTCTGATTCTCAGGTGCCCTTGCCCTTGTGGAAATGCACCTCTCTTGCCAGGGGACTGGGCTCAGTGTAAGTGGCTCCAGATTCCACTATGTGGCACTGTTTTGCTCCCTGAAGGTTTTCAGCCCAGACGGGTGGGATGAAAATGATGGTGTACCACTCTCTAGCCCTGGAGCTGTAATTTCACACTCTCCACTCTTCAGTGAGCCCTCACAGAAAAGCTAGTCACTCTTGTCTCCCTGGTTTCCATATGAACTCTGTGTTCACCCACCTTGTGACTGAGTATTTTTATCTCAGGCACATGAATAAGTTTCGATATTCCAGCTTTTAAGGACTCCTGTCATGCAGACCTACACTGTTTCTCCCAAGAGGGTGGGAGTCTCACCACACTTCTGTCTTTTGCTGAGTCCCTGCCAGGAAAGCAGTGGCAGGACTTTGCAGCAGTTCACAGTTTATGGCAACACAGAACAGAAAGCCAACACTTAGACTTGCTGTTTTCAGACAGCTTCTTCACTCTTGTGGGAACTCTGCTGCACTCAGGCATCCCCATTCTTCTTGTGAACTCTGGGATCCTGAGACCATGTTGTCTTACCTGGGATTCTGCTGCACTTCACCACCTGAGCACCTTTAAACCAGAGACATCCCCCACTGTAGCAGACTTCTGAATGTTCCGATTTTGTGCTCCACTGCTTAGAATACTTTGTGGTAGCCTCCTTAAGCCAGCTCCCACCATTCCATGGTATCCTCTGATATAACACCATGGATTCAAGTCTTTGCACCTCCTACCTTCCAAAAAGTGGTCACTTTTCTATGTGTAGAACTGCAGCATTTCTTTTCTCAGATCTCTGATTGGTTTTGCTGGTGTTCAGAATTATTTGCTTACAATGTAGCTGAATTCTGAGGACCAGACGATCTTAGGGGCCCATATTCTTCTGCCATCTTAGTCTGCCTGAGGTTTCTTTTTATGGTTATAATTCTAGTATTTGCCTCAGGATTTAGCACAAACTAAACACAATAATTTTTTAAAAGTATTTTGTTCAGTGACAATAAGGGAAGAAAGAAATAATACAAACTCTGGAAAATATTAGAGCAAGGAGAGAAGGTGAGACATATAGTACAAGTAATTTATTTACCTTCATGTAGAGCAAAATGAATTTTGTATGGGTGCAAATTATATTGCCTCAGAAGTGCTTCCACTCAGAGACGTTTTCATTAGAATATTAAAAGAAAAATTTGCTTTTGACGAACTAACATTGGAACTTTTAAAAGTTTTTATAATGGCAAAAAAATCAACTCTGGAATAACAAAAATTCAACAGAATCCCAGCATGTTTCTATGCTGCATATTAACAACAATGTTAAACACTTAGAAATGATGCAAGAGAGACAAGGAAGAATGGTGTTTGTGTTGATGGAGGACACTCACAGATTTCTCAAAGCACACCCAATTTGGTAAAAAAATAACTATTTTAGACAGAGCAAAGTTAAATGATGCCTAGGGTCTGTGTTCCATGCTCAAGTACAACTTTTAAAGGGTTGCTGCAATTGCTGCTTATTCAACTATCTTCTTGTAGAAGTGCATGTGTTCGATACCTTCGAATATCAAAAGTCTGCAATATCTTTATATCATCCTTCTCCCATAAACATTCTCTACTACTATCTCCTTAAAGTACCAAGAAGACATATTATTTTGATTAAGTGACCTCAATGTTGCTTTTAAGTGGCATAAACCTAAAAGAGCATTACTGCCTGAAAAAGAATTAGCACAGATGTGTAACTAAATATTCATGTTGCCTTAGCTCACAACATTCCTTGATTAGATACTTCTTCAGGATGCCCTATGGTCAATGTGGGAGGGAATTTAAGCTTGGAGGCAGGGTTGTTGCAGTTCTTATTCTTTGCATCAACATACTTTTACACTTCCTTACATTAACAAATTTTTCTACATACAAAGGGCACCTTAGCCTTACACAATGTTATATGTCAATTACGTATCAATAAAGCTGAAAAAAATAAAATAGCCAAAGAGGCCTTCAGAGTTATCTCTCATGGTTCATATAACATGGACATTAGAGGGTCAAGGCAGATTATTATATCTCCTTTCTGTGTACCTTTACTATTTATGCTTAGCAAGCAGATTCCCATTTTTGTAAATACCTAGAACATAAATGTCAGTCACATATTAACAGATACTTTATAATAACTCACTCTCAAAATTCTCTTATAGAGTATTTTAAGAGATCATTTGATAGTCTTGAGCAAAGTAGTTATAGTTAATTTTTAAAATATAGCTTTAATTAGGATGTTAATTATTGGGGATCCAAGCAGCAGAGTTCATTTTATCATGTTTCAGATTTAGCCTCATGTACCAAGAACACTAGAATTCTTATGAGCAGCAATGATGATAGATCGAAAGTAAAACAGTTAGCTTTGATTCTTGGGCCTCTTATTCTATTAAGTCCTTCCATTTGACCCCTTGCCAAAGAATGGCAAAGTTTAATGAATTAGGTTATTTCAGAGACTAAGTAATCTTCTTTAGAGACTTTAAAATAAAAAATGGAAACCTCTTGTGAGATGACATAGTTTTAAACAGGATAGTATGAACCTTTTTTGAGAAAAAAAATGAGTAAAGGAATAAATTAAACTGCATTAAATTTTAAAACACTGGTTTGTCACTTGCAGCTCAATAGGTGAAACAGTATATATATTAAATAAGAATATATTTATATATAAAGTAATTAACATTTATTGAATATTTACTATGTACCAGATATCATACTAAGTACTTTATATAGGTTATATGTGTAATTCACATCAATTCCTAATGATGGAGTTGTATTATTAGTGTCATGACAAATGATGAAGATAAAACTCAAAACTATTAAATAGTTTGGCAAAATTACATAGCTAGTCAGTGGCAATGGTAGTATTTAAATTCAGAATTATCTAACTCCAAAGTGCAAGCTCTTATCCAACATGATATATTGCATCTTCAACAAAAGTGTAGACAAATAACAGTGCTTAGGCAAGAGAAGAGTGTTGTGCTTGGCACTGAAGACATGAAAAATCCTTAGTGAATGCAAGATACTGTACTAGGTGTGGAGTCATGAGTTGAAAACCATCCCTGTTCTCAAAGAATTAACATTATAGTGGGAGAATAACACACGGACCCAGATATTTGACATCTTAGCCTGTGTGATATAAGCTTCGAGAAGTACAGATACAGTGCTATGGCAGCTCAGAAAATGGAGAGCTAACAGCCAGTTGGGTGGATTGAAAAGTATTTCATATAGTACTGTAAGAGATGAGTACTATGCCAATGGTTGAGCATGGGTGGAGATAAGGGAGGAGTGTTGTTTGGAAATAGAGAAATACATACAAATAAACAGGTAGAGGAGAATAAGGAAATTGCAGGAAGAGCAAAGAGTCTATTTTGATCAAAACATAGGTATGTATTAATCAAGTAATCAGAAAGAAAAGTGTAGAAAGATCAGAAAGAAAGTGCGGGCCAAACACGAAGAGACGTGAACGTAACTAAACTTTTTTTAAAACAAGTAATGGGAAATAGCTGAAGATCTTTAAAAGTAGTAAAGGTAGAACTACCAATAGTCAGTGTTGAAATTTAGTATGAAAAATATAGTAGCAGTTTGAGAATGGACTGATAAATCTAGGAGAGGGGTAGGAGATGGAGCTTTACAACAGTAATACAAATGATGTGTTTTTTGCAGTATTATTATAAAGAATATGCAAATGAAGTACATTTGGAAAATCACTCTTTTGAATTCTTTCTAGAATAATTCAAATCTGAGCTAAGATCTTTGCAGAAAACTGGTGAGAGTTTAAGTATGTATAGAAAGTCTTCAGAAAAAAAGTCACTACTTTTTTTTTAAATAACTTTAGTTAACAACAACAAAAATAGAGTTCCATATCATAGAGATAGGCTAAGGACTGCAGAGGGATCAGTATGCTCTACAACTATGCTAATAGGAATTATCAGCAAAAAATAGCAGCAGGGAAGAAGAACTATCTACTACAAAGTCAAGTAAAACAGAAAACAAAACAAAAAAGGAAAATCTTTAAAGTCTCAGAGACATGCAACCTGTTAAGTTGTTCTACAGTTGCATCTCTGACATTTGGGCACTAACATTAAATGGAGCAAATTGTTGCATGTGAGACAAAATGTGTTCTGAACAAACAAATCCTGGAGTGACAGATTTACGATTCAAATTGTTAGTTGCCAAAATCTTGAGGTTAAATATTTTTACATCACACTAAGGAGCTCCCTGCTATTATATATTCTTTAATATATATCTTATATTTATATATGCTTGTATATAAATATATTATATATATAATATATAAATATATGATGTAATATATAATATATAAATATAATATATGTAAATAAATATATATGTATATAACAGTTTGCACCATAATTATGCTGGAAATCAACAATTGGTCTAATCATTTGGTCATAGAATAGACTTATAGATGAGATTTTGATGAGGTTTATTTTTATTTTTACTAGTTTTTTTTTTTTAGTTTTTATTTATTTACTTGACAGAGAGAGAGAAGTAGCAAGAGAGAGTACAAGCAGGGGGAGCAGCAGGCAAAGGGAGAAGCAGGCTCCTCACTGAGCAGAGAGCATGATGTGGGACTTGATCCCAGGACCCTGGAATCATGACCTGAGCCAAAGGCAGATGCTTAACCAACTGAGCCCCCCAGGTAACGCTATTTTTACTGGTTTTATACTTACCTCTAGATTACATCAGCAGAAACTAGAGACTATCTATTTTCTACTATGGATTTGAGCAAACTCAGCAGTATTTTCTCCAAAAGAATTTCTTTACTTTCCTTTGCCTATAATAGTTTTAGAGTAGCCAAAATGAAGTATTTTTAGCATATAATGTCATGTTGACCTGAGAAACTGACACATAAACTTGAATCAACTGGATTTTTTTTTCCTTTGGGATATCTCCTACCAAAATCAAGAGGCAAGGACATGTGATGTCTATGGCATTTATCTAGTTTTCCTTCATAGATACTTCTGAAGATTGTTAGCCCAGTGAACTACAGGAGGTGAAAGCCAACTTTACTTTTCACCTGAACTGATCTGTACCATATCTGGGAGTACTTTAAGATGCCCAGGCATCTCACTAAGTACAGAATTTAATGTACTAGGATGGGTCATGGACACCTGAATATCCATGTTCCCTAATACCAATTTCACTTGCCCAGCTCATTTGCCTGGAATTTTTCCCTCTTTTTTGTTTTACCTTTTAACTTTTAATGGGATTGGAGGGGGGAAAAGTAATTGGATATGCACTTACTGAACATTTACTTTGTTCTTGCCTTAGAATCATTGTGTCAAACTTCATAAAAATGCTATGAAAATGACATAAATATCCCCATGTTACAGATATGGAAAACTTTAAAATACTTTGTCATTGGCCCCAAGCTTCACATATAATTAATGGGATAGTCATTGACTGGAATCTCAGTAAAAAGATAACCCAGTAATATAGCTGCCTGACCATGAATATCAGCACTGCTTAAATATATTTTCTACAGAACCTCTTCCACCAGTGAAGGACTCTTGGCTGTTAAGAATTAGTTCAAATTTAAAATCCCCCCTTGGGCATTCTAACTTGCTCTGCTCTAGAAACTCTTCTTTGAGGATTTTATTTTCACCTTGAATGGTCCCCCAAGCTTTGGCCCCACCTAATCCTGAAGTTTATACCTCTCTCATGTAGCTTACATTTAATTTCCAACATGCTTTACTTGTGATCTCACATGATAAATCAAGGGGCAGGCTTTTAGCACTTTGATTTCATGGTCATCAAAATGTTTCATCTGTGATTACAAATAATTTGCTTTGCTTGAGTGCAAGACATTGCTACAGGTCTCGTGTGTAGGTTGATGAGTCACAATCCAAACTCTATGTAAAGAAATAACTTAGGGGCACCTAGGTGGCTCAGTCAGTTGAGCATCTGCCTTCAGCTCAGGTCATGATCTCAGCGTTCTGAGATTGACCCCCGTGTCAGGCTCCATGTTTGGGGGGGGAGTGTGGGTCTTCTTCTCCTTCTGCCCTTGCCCCTGCTCATGCTCACTCTCTCTCTCTTTCTAATAAATACATGAAATCTTGAAAAATAATTTATATAATAAAAACATATTCAGCCCTGATTTCTTCCTTATATTTTGAAAACTAAGAATCTATATTTTGTTTATGTGAATTGCTATTGTACCAAATACTATTTAGAGCCTATATTTACTTTTCACTTTAAAGCCCAATAACCCCTAGATATTAACATCATAGTTAGCAACTTATTTTCAAAATTGGTTGCCAATATTTTGTAGTCCAAGAGCTCCAGAAGAATTGTCCCCATCTGTTCCAATGTATATTCATTTGCTGTGAATGTTCACAAACCTTTTATATGTGGACATGGCACAAACTGCTATGCTGCTGAGATTCACTAACATGCCATGGGAATCAGTGGGATGTCAGGTCATACTTGGAATGAATGTACACTAAAGAGACATTCTTTATTAATATAGTAAGAATGGGAGGCAGTGTATATTTGGAGAAAGTTCATGAACTTTAGAATCAGAACGTTTAAATTTGGGTGCCCCAAACTAATATTTGCAAGCTGTGTAACATTAGACATAATATTTAACCTCTCTGAGCCTCAGTTTCTTCGATGAAGGAAAGGGGATATTAATAGCTAGACCTTAACAAAACTGCTATAAGGACTGGGGAAAAAGAAATAATTATGGTAGAACACATAGCATGATGCTTACATATGCCTGTTACATTTTATTTTCTCCTGTTCATCTGTCTCATGTCAATTTGATTCTATGTCCAGCTAAAGGACCATAAGGCAGAGGAAGGTCTTCCTCCCTAACACTTCTTATTGTATAAAAAGTTACATCTAAACTTAACATTTTAAGGCCTTCCACAACATAACTCTTGAAGATGAAACCCTCAAAATTTCCCAGACTATGCTTTGGAAAAATTCTGACCCCAGATCCTTCCATGATAATAGTTTGTTTACATTCCCATACAACATACACTTTTACCTTCAACATAGATTAATCATAACAACAACAACAACAACAACAACAACAACAAAACACATCCTGAATTTCCAGGTAGAAGATAAAAGCTTTGTCCTTTGAGAAAAACATGAATTATGAAGTGCATAGTTCAAAAAAATTAATACATGTGTATCTTATAAGCCTTATCAAAAGTATCTGATATGAAACTTAAGCTGGAAACTAAAGGAAGGTAATGGTATGTGCACCTTGGAAACTATTATGTGGTTTCATGACCTCAGTGAGTTTTTTTTTTTTTATACTTTTGCTGTTAACGAAGAAATGTTGCAAGTGGCCCTACTGAGTAGACATATTAAAATCAATACAAAATGCTGCCTAAGTGTATTGTAACATTTGATGTTTCAATTATACAGTCTAGGAAGATAGTTTTCTTAAATTACCTATTTTTTTTCTTGTAAGAGAAGAAAAAATACTAGTATTGACCCTTAATCTAAGTATCTAAACTTTCCTCTGGGTTTGTTTTACTTAAAGAACAAAACAAAACAAAATCCCAAACTTGTGTGTGACTTACCCTGTCAGTAATTGTAAGCTGTTTAGAATATAAAAGAATTATAAGAGCTGATTTTACTTTATGAACACTGATTAGCCAAATATTCGTGGATTTCTTAACCACGCTGTGGTAAGGTACAAGCTTGGTGTAGAAATTCCTTCATCAAATAAATTACTGCAACCTATTGATCCTGTTAGGTACTATTCCAAGACTACAAGGTAATTCTTTAAAACTCTGGCAATTTTAGCATCCTATCATTGTTAATTAGCCTTTCTCATTCTGCAGGAAGATTTTCATTAAGGCTTATCATAGTAGATTTAATATTTCTAAAAATTGTATTTTTATGATTACTTTAATACCTTGTATTCTTTATGGTCCATATGTCTTATTGTTCTTTTATTTTCACTCCAGCATCATATAGGAGTCATCTTACTTTATCTTATGCAAATATGTTGCAGGTGTTCTAGCTGAATAGAAAATTATATTAGTTCAACACCAGAAAGAGACTCCTTTAAAAACATTTCTTGTCCCAGGGACCACCTTCTACTTTTGTTATTCATTCTTGCTGTTCATATCATATAGTTGAGAAGAGTAGCTTTGGAGCCAGACCCAGGAAGTTTGCAACCTATCTTTGGTATTTGCTAGCATCTCTCTGTGCCCCAACATCTTCATCTGTAAAATAGAGTTAATAATAATAATAGGTTTAATAATAGTGATAGGTTTGTAATGAGAATTCAATGAGTTAATATTTTAATTGTTTAGGAGAGTACTTGGTTCAGAGTAAGTTTATATAAAGTTTGTTCAATAAAAATATAAATTCCATTGCTACATATGACTTCCATCATCCTTTCAAAGTAAAAATTTATTCTATTTTTATCATTTTTTTGTATCACCTCATTGTGTCTATTCTATGTTATTTACTTTCTATGCCAGAGGTCACTTATATTCTTTGTGGGAGACATGAGTCACTAGCTGTGGGCCTTAAGATTTGGGGAACTAATGTCAAGCAAAAGGATCCCATTTCCACTTTTATTTATTCTACAGCAGTTGCCTAGTACTATTGCCCTGAGCTACTTATTTCTCAATGAACATAAGTCGTGATTGACGTGGGGAACAAAGGGAGAAAGATGTAGATAAAATTATATTTCCTTATAACGGCAGCCCATTGACAAATACTTGAGACAGGCAGAGTATGACATTCCTCAATGAATTCCATATATATTTTAGAGAGAGAGAAATGTGGGGGAGATGGGGGCAGAGGGAGAGAGGGAGAGAAAATATTAAGCAGGCTCCACATCCAGTGTGGAGCCCAATACATGGCTTGATCTCACAAACCTGAGATCATGACCTAAGTGGAAATCAAGAGTCAAACATTTAACTGACTGAGCCATCCAGGTGCCCCAGAACTCCCAATATTAATGTCAATGCCTTGCTAGAGGGAAAAAGAACATTAGCTTGACAATAGCTAGGCCTCCAGGATCCTGTGAGTCTTCTTTAGCACAGGAAAGTCCTTTTGGAAACTTCCTTTGTCTTTACCCCTCCCCCAACTCCAAAGTATATCAGTTGCTCCTCACAATCCCAGGGCAGCTCTTTCTGCCCATGGGTCCTATTCCTGTGCTATAATAAAAACACGTTTTTGCACCATAACATCTCTGTTCTTTCTTGGCCAACATTTCCACATCAATTATCACAATATAGCTGTATTTAGTGAAGTAGAGTCGGAGCAAAATTAATGTTTATATTCATAATGAGACTGTCATCTAAGTAGAATATTTTTTTCACAAGCAAGGTAGTTGGCTATTGAAAATCATAGAAAACTATGAAACGACCCCTAAAACATACTGGTTTTATTTTGTTTCAATTTTTTGACAAAATATTATTTAGTGTTAGACTTACTAGTTCACTGAGCAGAGTAATTACTAAGAACCAAAGGCAGAGAAGGTGGACAAGAGAATTTACTATGCAAGGGGAAAAGATCATCATAAAATGCTTCATTATTAAAAAAAAAAAGAATTCTGCATCAACTGACATATGTATACAACATGTGCAGAACTGGTCAATTACTATTTTTGAGTAGCTTTCTATTTCCCATAAGTACCACACAGATGCCAAGATGACAGCTATGTAGGGACCGAGGGCAAACTGCCTCTAAATGTGCCACTTTGGCATATTGATTACTTTATAACTAAAAGTTAATTAAGATACAGTCTATGCAGGAAGGACACTCAGAACTTCTTCTGCTCCCTTGAAAGTAGGAAATAAATCTCCCCTGTGAAAGGTACCCTTCCTGTTCCAAGAGTTAAAGAGATGAGAAATTTAGAGCTCAAAATGCTCTATAAAACAACCTTTGTTACTTTTTACTAATTTATTATTGCAGCCCAAATTTTGTTTAGAATTCCTTACTAATTGAAGCTCCCAAAATTAAGTTTTAAGTTTTCTTTGTTTAGATTTAATTTATTTTCCAATGTCATTTTAAAATTTTCTCAATTTTTAAAAGTCTAACTTGGAGCTTCAAGGTATGTACCTCAGTTGTGTGCAGAAATATATTTTAAAGATTCTAAAAAAATGCTAAAAAAAAAGAACATAAGGATATTTCTTATAAGGAAACAGGTACATTGATTTTAATTTCTTTATTCAAAGAATAAGTTGACTTAAAAGTTCATGGTCTAAAACTTTCTTTAATTAGTTGAATAGTTGGTTTTGTAGCTAAAAATGAATCTGATTGATGAGAAAACATTATACCATAATACCATTCCCCATAATCAAAAAATAAATGATCAGAGTCATTGTCTGTATAATGAATTTTAATTAAATGGCATCTGAATAGTTGAGGAGGGCTTTATAAAGGGGTTTAAAAATTTCAAAGGAGGAATAAAATAACTTAATTTTCAAGTTGCACTCTACTTTTAGTAGTTTGTATTTTCTGATTGTTATTTTTTATTTATTCATTCATTCATTTATTTATTCATTTATTTATTTAGTTTCAGGTATAGAATTTAGGGATTCATGACATATACAACATCCAGTCTTTATTACATGGGTCCTCCTTAATACCCATCACCCATTTAACACAGGTCCATGCCCACCTCCAATATAGCAATCTCAGTTTGTTCTCTAGAATTAAGAATCTATTTTATGGTTGGTCTCTCTCTTTCTTTTTATGCCTATGTTCATTTGTTTTGACTCTTAAATTCCACATATGAGTGAAATCATATGGTATTTGTCTTTCTCTGACTGATTTATTTTGCTTAGCATAATAGTCTCTACATCTAATCATGTCATTGCAAATGTCAAGATTTCATTCTTTTTGATAGCTGAGTAATATTCCTATATATTTATATACCACTTCTTTTTTTAAATTTTATTTTATTTTATTATGTTATGTTAGTAAATACATCATTAGTTTTTTAATTTTTTATTGTTATGTTAATCACCATACATTACATCATTAGTTTTTGATGTAGTGTTCCATGATTTTTTGTGCATAACACCCAGTGCTCCATGCAGACTGTGCCCTCTTAAATACCCATCACCAGGCTAACCCATTCCCCACCATCTCCCCTCTAGAACCCTCAGTTTGTTTTCCAGAGTCCATAGTCTCTCATAGTTCATCTCGCCCTCCGATTTACTCCCCTTCTTTCTTCCCCTCCTGCTATCCTCTTTTTCTTCTTTTTTTTCTTAACATATATTGCATTATTTGTTTCAGAGGTACAGATCTGTGATTCAACAGTCTTGTACAATTCACAGCGCTCAGCATAGCACATACCTTCCCCATTTTGTATCACCCAGCCACCCCATCTCTCCCGTCCCCCCACCACTCCAGCAACCCTGTTTGTTTCCTGAGATTAAGAATTCCTCATATGAGTGAGGTCATATGATACATGTCTTTCTCTGATTGACTTATTTCACTCAGCATAACACGCTCCATTTCCATCCACATCATTGCAAATGGCAAGATCTCATTCCTTTTGATGGCTGCATAATATTGCATTGTGTATATATACCGCTTTTTCTTTATCCATTCATCTGTCGATGGACATCTTGGCTCTTTCCAAAGTTTGGCTATTGTGGACATTGCTGCTTTAAAAATCGGGGTGCACGTACCCCTTCAGAACCCTACATTTGTATCTTTGTGGTAGATACCCAGTAGTGCAATTGCTGGATCATATGGTAGCTCTATTTTCAACTGTTTGAGGAACCTCCATACTGTTTTCCAGAGTGGTTGCACCAGCTTGCATTCCCACCAACAGTGTAGGAGGGTTCCCCTTTCTCCGCATCCCCGCCAACATCTGCCATTTCTTGACTTGTTAATTTTAGCCATTCTGACGGGTGTGAGGTGGAATCGCATTGAGGTTTTGATTTGGATTTCCCTGATGCCGAGTGATGTTGAGCACTTTTTCATGTGTCTGTTGGCCATTTGGATGTCTTCTTTGGAAAAGTGTCTGTTCATGTCTTCTGCCCATTTCTTGATTGGATTATTTGTTCTTTGGGTGTTGTTTGATAAGTTCGTTATAGATTTTGGATACTAGCCCTTTGTCTCATATGTCATTTGCAAATATTTTCTCCCATTCTGTCTGTTGTCTTTTGGTTTTGTGGACTGTTTCTTTTGCTGTGCAAAAGCTTTTTATCTTGATGAAGTCCCAATAGTTCATTTTTGCCCTTACTTCCCTTGCCTTTGGCAATGTTGCTAGGAAGAAGTTGCTGAGGCTGAGGTCGAAGAGGTTGCTGCCTGTGTTCTCCTTTAGGATTTTGATGGACACCTGTCTCACATTGAGGTCTTTCAACCATTTTGAGTCTATTTTTGTGTGTGGTGTAAGGAAATGGTCCAGTTTCATGCTTCTGCATGTGGCTGTCCAATTTTCCTAACACCATTTGTTGAAGAGACTGTCTTTTTTCCATTGGATATTCTTTCCTGCTTTGTCAAAGATTAGTTGACCATAGTGTTGAGGGTCCATTTCTGGCTCTCTATTCTGTTCCATTGATCTATGTTTCTGTTTTTGTGCCAGTACCATACTGTCTTCATGACGACAGCTTTGTAATAGAGCTGGAAGTCCGGAATTGTGATGCTGCCAGCTTTGCTTTTCTTTTTCAACATTCCTCTGGCTATTCGGGGTCTCTTCTTGGTTCCATACAAATTTTAGGATTATTTGTTCCATTACTTTGAAAAAAAGTGGATGGTATTTTGATGGGGATTGCATTGAATGTGTAGATTTCTCTAGGTAGCATTGACATCTTCACAATGTTTGTTCTTCCAATCCATGAGCATGGAACATTTTTCCATTTCTTTGTGTCTTCCTCAATTTCTTTCATGAGTATTTTATAGTTTTCTGAGTAAAATCTTTTGCCTTTTTGGTTAGATTTATTCCTAAGTATCCTATGGTTTTGGGTGCAATTGTAAATGGGATCGACTCCTTAATTTGTCTCTCTTCTGTCTTGTTGTTGTTGGCCACCATTAGGTGGCCTCATAAAATGAGTTTGCAACTTTTCCTTCCATTTCTATTTTTTGGAACAGTTTCAGGAGAATAGGTATTAATTCTTCTTTAAAAGTTTGGTAGAATTCCCCCGGGAAGCCATCTGGCCCTGGGCTTTTTTTTGTTGGGAGATTTTTGATGACTGCTTCAATTTCCTTAGTGGTTATAGGTCTGTTCAGGTTTTCTATTTCTTCCTGGTTCAATTTTGGTAGTTGATACATCTCTAGGAATGCATCCATTTCTTCCGGGTCATCTAATTTTTGGCATCTAGTTGCTCATAATATGTTCTTATAAGTGTTTGTATTTCTTTGGTGTTGGTTGTGATCTCCCCTCTTTCATTCATGATTTTGTTGATTTGGGTCATTTCTCTTCTTTTTGATAAGTCTGGCCAGGGGTTTATCAATCTTGTTAATTCTTTCAAACAACCATCTCCTACTTTCGTTGATCTGTTCTACTGTTCTTTTGGTTACTGTTTCATTGATTTCTGCTCTGATCTTTATTATTTCTCTTCTCCTGCTGGGTTTAGGATTTATTTGCTGTTCTTTCTCCAGCTCCTTTAGGTGTAGGGTTAGGTTGTGTATTTGAGACCTTTCTTGTTTCTTGAGAAAGGCTTGTATTGCTATATACTTTCCTCTTAGGACTGCCTTTGCTGTATCTCAAAGATTTTGAACAGTTGTGTTTTCATTTTCATTGGTTTATATGAATTTTTTAAATTATTCTTTAATTTCCTGGTTGACCCATTCATTCTTTAGTAGGATGATCTTTAGCCTCCATTTATTTGATTTCTTTCTGACTTTCCTCTTGTGATTGAGTTCTAGTTTCAAAGCATTGTGGTCTGAAAATATGCAGGGAATAATCCCAATCTTTTGGTACCAGTTGAGACCTGATTTGTGACCTAGGAAGTGATCTATTCTGGAGAATGTTCCACGGGCACTAGAGAAGAATGTGTATTCTGTTGCTTTGGGATGGAATATTCTGAATATGTCTGTGAAGTCCATTTGTTCCAGTGTGTCATTTAAAGTCATTATTTCCTTGTTGATCTTTTGTTTAGATGATCTGTCCATTTCAGTCAGGGGGATGTTTAAGTCCCCCACTATTATTTTATTGTTGTCAATGTGTTTCTTTGCTTTTGTTATTAATTGCCTTATATAATTGGCTGCTCCCATGTTAGGGGCATAGACATTTACAAATGTTAGACCTTCTTGTTGGATAGACCCTTTAAGTAGGATATAGTGTCCTTCCTCATCTTTTATTACATTCTTTGTTTTAAAATCTTATTTGTCTGACATAAGGATTGCCACCCCAGCTTTCTTTTGGTGTCCATTAACATGGTAAATTGTTTTCCACCCCCTCACTTTCAATGTGGGGGTGTTTTTGGGTCTAAAATGGGTCTCTTGCAGACAGCATATTGATAGGTCTTGTTTTTTAATCCAGTCTGATAGACTGTGTCTTTTGATTGGGGCATTTAGCCCATTTACATTCAGGGTAACTATGGAAAGAAAAGAATTTAGTGCCATTGTATTGCTTGTAAGGTGATGGTTACTGTATATTGTCTGTGTTCCTTTCTGGTCTATGCTGCTTTTAGGCTCTCTCTTTGCTTAGAGGACCCTTTTCAATATTTCTTGGAGGGCTGGTTTCGTGTTTGCAAAGTCCTTTAGTTTTTGTTTGTTCTGGGAGATTTTTATCTCTCCTTCTATTTTCAATGACAGCCTAGTTGGATATAGTATTCTTGGCTGCATATTTTTCTCATTTAGGGCTCTGAAGATATCATGCCAGTCCTTTCTGGCCTGCCAGGTCTCTGTGGATAGGTCTGTTGCCAATCTAATGTTTCTACCATTATAGGTTACATTTCTCTTCTCCTGAGCTGCTTTCAGGATTTTCTCTTTGTCTCTGAGACTCGTCAATTTTACTATTAGATGTCCGGTTGTTGACCTATTTTTTTTTATTTTTAAAGGGGTTCCCTTTGCCTCCTGGATTTTGATGACTGTTTCCTTCCCCACATTAAGGAAGTTCTCTGTCTAATTCGCTCCAATATACCTTCTGCCCCTCTCTCTTTCTTCTTCTTCTGGGATCCCAATTATTCTAATATTGTTTCGTCTTATCGTATCACGTATCTCTCGGATTCTGCCCTCGTGATCCAGTAATTGTTTATCTCTCTTTTTCTCAGCTTCTTTATTTTCCATCATTTGGTCTTCTATATCCCTGATTCTCTCTTTTGCCTCATTTATCCTAGCAGTCAGTGCCCCCATTTTTTATTGCACCTCATTAATATCCTTTTGATTTTGACTTGTTTAGATTTTAGTTCTTTTATTTCTCCAGAAAGGGTTTCTCTAGTAACTTCCATGCTTTTTTCAAGACCAGCTAGTATCTTTAAAGTCATGATTCTGAACTCTAGGTCCGACATCACACTAATGTCCATACTGAGTAGGTCCCTGGCAGACGGTACTACCTCTTGTTCTTTTTGTTGAGGTGATTTTTTTCGTCTTGTCATTTTGTCCAGAGGAGAATAGATGAATGAGAGAACAAAATTCTAACAGGTTAAGAATGTCCCCAGAAAATATACTCTAATCAAATCAGAAAAGATCTGAAACCAGGGGAAAAGAAAGGGAAAGAAAGAAAAAAGAAAGATAAAAAAAAGAAAAAGATAAAACAAAGAAAAACAAAACAAAACAACAAAAAACAAAATATGATCAAATATGATCAGGCTGGTGCATAGATCATTGCCACACACCAGATTTTGGGTGTATTTTGGTCTGTTAGGAGAACGTGCCTCCTAAAATTTTAAAGAAAGAAAGACTTATATATGTACAAAATAAGGGTTGTTATGATGAAGGGATGGAATATGACTGTATAGATCAAAATTATAAAAAATTTTAAAAAAGGAATTGATAAGAAGATGTTTGAAAAAAGAAAGAAGAGGATTAAATAAAAGGAAAGAAAGAAGGAAAATAAAGGGCGAGAGAATGTGATCAGGCAGGAGACTAGAACAAAGCCACAGACTAGAGATTTAGGGTATATTTTGATATGTTAGAAGAAACTGTATCTTAAAATTTTAAAGAGAGAACAACTTATATATACATGACAAAAATAAGGGTGACTACTATGAAGAGACAGAATATGACTCTAAAAATGAAAAATAAAAATATTTTTTTAAGAAAGGGATTGATAAGATGTTGGTTGAAATAAGGAAAAAAATAAAAAAAAAACAGTTAAAAAAACTAACTTTGAAAAACTATTGAATTATGGTAAAAAAGCCATGAATTCTATGTGCAGTATTCCCCTAGCACTGGAGTTCTCCCATTTTCATTGATCGGTAAACTTGGTCTTGGCGGGCTGTTCATGCTGATCTTCTGGGAGGGGGCCTGTTGCCCTGGTTTCCAAATGTCTTTGCCGGAGGCGGAATTGCCCCCGCCCTTGTCAGTCCGGGCTAAGTAATCTGCTTGGGTTTGCTCTCGGGAGCTTTTGTTCCCTGCAAGCTTTCTGTACAGTTTTGTAGGACGAGAGTGAAAATGGTGGCCTCCCAATCTCTGCCCTGGAGGAGCCGAGAACTCGGGGCCCCACTCCTCGGTGCACCCCCAGAGAAAAGCAGTCAGTCACTCCCCTCTCCCCAGTGTCGGCCGCACTCTGTGCTCACCCGGCCTTGTGACCGAGGGTTTCTTTCTCTGGCACCGGACCCCGTTTGGAGTCTGCAAACTCAGCAGTTCCCTGTGGTGCGCTTCTGCACCGCTCCTCCCGGGGCAGGAAGGGGAGTCTCCCTGGCTCTGCTGCTTGTTGGGTCCCTGCTGGAGGGGCAGTGGCCCGACTGTGCCACGGATCACGGTTTATGGCAACCCCGAGCTGAGAGCCCACACCTTCGCTCCGTCTCTGCAGCTGGCTTCCCCGCTCCAATACCTGGGGGCTCTGCTGCACTCAGGCACCCCCAGTCTTTCTGTGACCCCGAGGGTCCTGAGACCACACTGTCCCGCGAGGGTTCCACCCCCTGCTTAGCCACTGGAGCGACGTCCCTCAGCGGAGCTGACTTCTAAAAGTTCCGATTTTGTGCTCCGCGGCTCTATCATTTGCCAGAAGCGGCCGACAGAGGCCCCCTCCCTGCCGTCTATCTTCCCGAATATCGCCTCGGATTCATTTCTCCGCACGTCCTACCTTCCAGTAAGTGGTCACTTTTCTGTTCAGAGAGTTGTTGCTATTCTTTTCTTCGATCTCCTGTTGAGTTCGTAGGTGTTCAGAATGGTTTGATCCCTATTCAGCTGAATTCCTGAGACCAGACGAAATCCAGGTCTCACTCCTCCACCATCTTGCCTGCATCCATCATTAGTTTTTGATATAGTGATCCATTATTCATTATATACCATCAGTAGATGGGCATTTTGGCTCATTCTACAATTAGACCACAGCATCCTTGTCAAATTTTGTTGTTTCCTGTGTTGTTAATTTCAGCCATTCTGACAGATGTGAGGTGGTATCTCATACTTTTAATTTGTATTTTCCTATTGATGACTGATGTTGAGCATCTTTTCACATGACTGTTAGACATCTCTATGTCTTCTTTGGAATAATGTCTATTCATATATTCTGCCCATAATATTATTATTATTATGATGATGATATTCAATTAGCCAACATATAGTGGAACATTAGTTTCTGATGTAGTGTTCAATGATTCATGAGTTGCATATAACATCCAGTGCTCATCACAACATGTGCCTTCCTTAATACCCACACCGGTTATCCCATTCCCCCATGCCCCTCACTTTGGTTGCTGGAGTCCTGAGTCTCTCATGGTTTGTCTCCTTCTGTGATTTCTTCCCATTCCAGTTTTCCCACCCTTCCCATATGGTCCTCTGTGCTCTTCCTTACATTCCACATATGAGTGAAACCATATGATTTTTGTTTTCCTCTGCTTGACTTATTTCACCTAGCATAATCCCCTCTAGTTCCATCCATGGTGATGCAAATGGTAGGTATTAATCTTTTCTGGTGGCTGAGTAATATTCCTTTTTTTTTTTTTAAAGATTTTATTTATTTATTTGAGAGGGAGAGCACGAGAGGGAAGAGGGTCAGAGGGAGAAGCAGACTCCCTGCTGAGCAGGGAGCCCGATGTGGGACTCGATCCCGGGACTCCATGATCATGACCTGAGCTAAAGGCAGTCGATTAACCAACTGAGCCACCCAGGCGCCCTGGTGGCTGAGTAATATTCTATTGAATATATGAACCATATCTTCTTTATCCATTCATCTATTGAAGGACATCTCAGCTCCTTCCACAGTTTGGCTATTGTGGACACTGATGCTATGAACATTGGGGTGCATATGTCCCTTCTTTTCACTATATCTGTATTTTTGGGGTAAATACCTAGTAGTGCAATTGCTGGGTTGTAGGGTAGCTCTATTTTTAATGTCTTGAGGAACCTCCATACTGTTTTCCAGAATGGCTGTACCAGCTTGCATTTCCACCAACAGTCTAAGAGGGTTCCCCTTTATCCACATCCTCACCAACACTTGTTGTTTCCTGCCTTGTTAATTTGTGCCATTCTAACTGGTATAAGGTGGTATCTCATTGTGGTTTTGATTTGTATTTCCCTGTTGGCTAATGATGTTGAACCTTTTTTCATGTGTCTGTTAGCCACCTGTATGTCTTCTTTGGAGAAGTATCTGTTCAAATCTTCTGCCCATTTCTTGACTGGATTATTTGTTTTTTGGGTATTAAGTTTGAGAAGTAATTTATACAACCTTGGATACCAGCCCTTTATCCATGTCATTTGCAAATATCTTCTCCCATTCCATGTGTTGCTTCTTAATTTGGTTGAAATTTTCCTTTGTTGCACAGAAACTTATTATTTTGATGAAGTCCCAAAAGTTCATTTTTGCTTTTGTTTCCCTTGACTTTAGAGATGTGTCTTGAAAGAAGTTGCTGTAGCTGAAGGTAAAGAGCTTACTGCCTATGTTCTCCTCTAGGATTTTGATGGATTACTGTCTCACATTGAGGTCTTTCATCCATTTTGACTTTAGCTTTGTGTATAGTATAAGAGAATGGTCCAGGTTCATTCTTTTGCATGTGGCTGTCCAATATTCCCAGCACTATTTCCTGAAGAGACTGTCATTTTTCCGTTGGATATTCTTTCCTGATTTGCCAAAGATTAGTTGACCATAGAGTTGAGGGTCCATTTCTGGGTTCTCTATTCTGTTCCATTGATCTGTGTGTCATTTTTTGTGCCAATACCATGTTGTCTTAATGATCACAGATTTGTTATATAGCTTGAAGTCAGGCATTGTGATGATACCAGCTTTGGTTTTCTTTTTCAACAATCCCCCAGCAATTTGGGGTCTTTTCTGGTTCCATACAAATTTTAGGATCGTTTGTTCCAGCTCTGTGAAAAATGTCAATTGTATTTTGGTAGGCATTGCATTGAAAGTATGTATTGCTCTGGGCAGCATAGACATTTTCACAATGTTTAATCTTCCAATCCATGAGCATGGAATGTTTTTCCATCTGTTTGTGTCTTCTTCAATTTCTTTCATAAGTGTTCTGTCATTTCTAGAGTATAGGTCCTTTATCTCTTTGGTTAGGATTATTCCTAGGTATCTTGTGGTTTTTGGTGCTATTGTAAATGGATTCTATTCCTTAATTTCTCCTTCTTTAGTCACATTGTTAGTGTATAGAAATGCAACTGATTTCTGTGGATTGATCTTGTATCCTGCCATGTTGCTGAATTGCTGTATGAGTTCTAGTAATTTGGGGGTGAAGTCTTTTGGGTTTTCCACATAAAGTATCATGTCATCTGTGAAGAGATGGAGTTTGACTTATGGTTTGCCAATTTGAATGTCTTTTATTTCTTTTTGTTTTCTGATTGCTGAGGCTAGAATTTCTACTACTATGTTGAACAATAGTGGTGAGAGTAGGAATCCCTGTCGTGTTCCTGATCTTAAGGGAAAAGCTCTCAGTTTTTCCCCATTGAGAATGATATTTCCTGCAGGCAGGTTTTTCATAGATGGCCTTTATGATATTGAGGTATGCTCTCATGTTCCCTCTATCTTTATACTTTGAAGAGTTTTAATCAAGAAAGGATGCTGTATTTTGTCAAATGCTTTTTCTGCATCAATTGAGAGTGTCATAATCTTGTCTCTTCTTTTTTTAATGTGCTCTATCACGTTGATTGATTTGCAAATGTTGAATGACACTTGCATCCCAGGAATCAATCCCACCTTGTCATGGTAGTTAATCCTTTTAATGTACTGTTGGATCCTATTCACTAGGATATTGTTGAGTATTTTGGCATCTATGTTCATCAGGGATATTGGTCTGTAATTCTTTTTGATGGAGTCTTTGCCTGGTTTTAGGATCAGGGTAATGCTGACCTCATGGAATGTGTTTGGAAGTTTTCCATCCATTTCTATTTTTTGAAACAGCTTCAGTAGAATAGGTGTTTTTTCTTCTTTAAATGTTTGGTAGAATTCCCCTGGGAAGCCATCTGGCCCTGGACTCTTGTTTTTTGAGAGATTTTTGATTACTGCTTCAATTTCGTTACTGGTTATTGGTCTACTCAGATTTTCTATTTCTTCCTGTTTCCGTCTTGGTAGTTTATAAGTGTCCAGGAATGCATTCATTTCTTCCAGATTGCCTAATTTGTTGGCATATAGCTGCTGGTAATAAGTTCTAAAATTGTCTCTATTTCCTTGGTGTTGGTGATGACCTTTCCCCTTTCATTCATGATTTTATTAATTTGGGTCCTTTCCCTTTTCTTTTGGATAAGTCTGTCCAGCAGTTTAGCAATTTTATTAATTATTTCAAAGAATTAGCTTCTAGTTTCATTGATCTGGTCTACTGTTCTTCTGCTTTCTATTTCATTGATTTCTGCTCTAATCTTTATTATTTCTCTTCTCCTGCTTGGTTTAGGCTTCACTTTCTCTTTTTTCTCCAGGTCCTTTCGGTGTAAGGTTAGTTTGTACATTAGGCATTTTTTAATTTTTTGAGAGAGGCTGGATGGCTATGTACTTCCCTCTTAGGACTGTCTTTGCAGATCCCATAGGTTTTGAATGTGTTTTCATTTTCATTGGTTTCAATGAATTCTTTAACTTCTTTAATTTCCTGGTTGACCCATTCATTCTTTTATTATTATTATTATTATTATTATTATTATTATTATTACATTCTGTTAGCCAATGTACAATACATCATTAGTTTTCCATGTACTGTTTAGGAGAATGCTCTTTAACTTCCACATGTTTGAGTTCCTTACAAATTTCTTCTTGTGGTTGAGTTCCAGTTTCAAAGCATTGTGGTCTGAATATATGCAGGGAATAATCTTAATCTTTAGTATCGCCTGAGACCTGATTTGTGACCCAGTTATGTGGTTTATTCTGAAGAAAGTTCCATGTGCACTTGAGAAGAATGAGTATTTGCTGTTTTAGGATAGAATGCTCTGTATATATCTACAAAGTCCATCTGGTCCAATGTGTCATTCAAAGCTCTTGTTTCCTTTTTGATCTTCTGCTTATATGATCTGTCTGTTGCTGTGAGTGGGGTGTTGAGGTCTCCTAATATTAATGTATTATTATCAATATGTTTCTTTATTTTGATTATTAATTGGTTTATGTAATTGGCTGCTCCCATGTTGGGGCATCGATATTTACAGTTGTTTGATCTTCTTATTGGATAGACCCTTTAAGTATGATACAGTATTCCTGTACATCTCTTACTACAGTCTTTGGTTTAAAATCTAATTTGTCTGGTATGAGGATTGCAACCCTACCTTACTTTTGAGGTCCATTGGCATGGTAAATATTTTTTCATCCCCTCACTTTCAATCTGGAGGTGTCTTTTGGTTCAAAATCTTTTGGTTTAGTCAGCATATGGATGGGTCCTGCCTTGTAATCTAACCTGAAACCATGTGTCTTTTGATGGGAGGATTCAGCCCATTTACATTCAGAGTAACATAGTGTTATTGTATTGCCTGTAAAGTCCCTGTTTCTGTAGATTGTCTCTGTTACTTTCTGGTCTATATTACTCTTGGGGTCTCTCTTCACTTACAGAATCCCCCTTATGTCTTGCAGGGCTGTCTTGGTGGTCACATATTCTTTCAGTTTCTGTCTGTTGTGGAAGCTCTTTATCTCTCCATCCATTCTGAATGGCAGTCTTGCTAGATAAAGTATTCTTGGCTTCATGTCCTTCTCATTTAGTACCCTGAATATATCATGCCAGCCCTTTTTGGCTTGCCAGGTTTCTGTGGATAAGTCTGATGTTATCCTGATGTTCCTCCCTCCATATATAAGGAATCTGCTCTCCCTAGCTACTCTCAGAATAGTTTATTTGATTGTAAGATTTGCAAGATTCACTACTGCATTTCAGGGTGTTGATTTATTTTTATTGATTTTGGGAGGGTTCCTCTCTGCCTCTTGGACATGAATGCTTGTTTCCTTCCCCAGATTAGGGAAATTATCAGCTATGATTTGCTCAGATATACCTTCTAGCCCTCTCTGTCTCTCTGCTCCCTCGGGGGTCCCAGTAATTCTGACATTGGAATATTTCATGGCATCCTTATTCTCTCCAATCATTTTTTCATGGTCTACTAGCTGTCTATTTCTGGTTTCCTCAACTTCTCCCTTTCCATCAACTTATGTTCTAAATCACTTATTCTCTCTTCTACCTCATTTCCCCTGGCTATTAGAGTATCCAGTTTAGACTGCATTTCATTCATAGCATTTTTACATTCGGCCTGATTAGATCTCATTTCTGCCCTTAGAGTTTCTATGTTGTCACTGTTGCTTTTTTCAAGCCTATATATTGACTTTATGACTGCTATCGTGAATTCTATCTCTCATTCTTACTTATATCATTTGGATTATCTCTATGGCAGAGAACACTGTCTCTTATGCTTTTTTTGTGTGAGTTCCTCCGTCTTGTCATTCTGTCCAGAGAATGATGGGTGGGCGAATGAACAGAGTCAAAAATATCAACATGACCTAAGCAAGATGCACCCTAACAAAATCCAGAGTGGTCGGAAGGAACCACAGGAAAACAAAGTCAAAATTAAACACAAGAATAAAATTTTTTAAAAAGTGGGAGGAGGGGAAGAGGGAGTATAATTTCACAGTGTGGACAAAGCAGAGTGTTCCACCTGTTCCTGGGTTAACTTTGGTCTGTGTGTTAGAAGACACAACATCCCAAAATTGCAAGGAAAGTAATTCATATATATATATTATATATATATTCATATATATAATATATATAATATATAAAGATAAAATGGAAGAGAATGAAAAAAGGACTAAAATGAAGCACATATCTATTAAAAATGTAGATTGAAAAAATACAAGTTAAAAACGACTATGAAATATAAATTGGTATAATAAACATCTAGTTGAAATGAGAAAAAGTATAAAAAAAGACAAAGCATAAGAAAAAGAAAGAAAAAAATAATTTTATCTGCAAAATAAATGAGTTGTGAGGCAATACCTGGAGCTCAATGTACTATTTTCCCCTGGAGTTGGAATTTTACAGTCTTGTATAATCCATAGGATTGTCATCCACCTGTTTTTCCAGCCTGTCTTCTGGGGGAGGGGCATGCTGCACTGTTTCTCAGGTATCCTTGCCTGGGCAGAGTTGTCCCACCCCTGTCAGGGGGATGGACTCAGTGGAAACGGTCCTCTGTGTGGCTCTTGTTCCTGTAGGCAACAAAAACTGCAGCTTCTCGAGCTGCAGGCCCATGGCAACTCTCTCAAAGGTAGTCCCAGGGGCCCAAGAGTGCCACTGTCCTTTGTGACTCTAAAACTGTGAGCTACCATGGGCTCTCTTGTGCACCCAAAGCTCCTGGATCATGTCTGGGTGCCACCCTAATGTCCTTTCTGGGCTGCTACCGCCCTGTGAGCTTTTGCTTGGCCACCAGTGCAGGTTCCAGTCTTTTTCAGGCTGCTCAGGAAAAGAGCAATTACCGACCCGCCCAGTTCGTGGTTTATGGCAATCTCACCATAACCTGCTTCCTGGCTCCACTGCTCAGGCACTTTACGGTTCAGGCACCCCCGTTTCCTCTGTGGCTCTTTGGCTCCCAAGACCACAATGACTTACCTAGAATTCTGCCTTTTTATTTCCAGAGTCCCTTTCAGAGAAGGATGTCTCTCACTAGACCAGATTTTTAAGGGTTCTGATTTTGCACTCGTGTTATATTATGTTCCAGGAGCCAGTTTATGGAGGCTCCCTCCCCCTTCTGTTTATCTTCTGATAGCTCCCCACAGGTTCACGACTCTGCACATCCTACCTTGCAAAAAGCAGTCACTCTTCTGCTTGTAGAGATCCAGATCTATATTCTTATATCTCAGGCTGATTTTGTGTGTGTTCAAAACGGTTTGATAGATATCTAGCTAAATGCAGGGGACCAGTTGAAACAGGATCCCCTACTCCTCCACTATCTTGCCTCCTCTCTCTATTCTGCAGATTTTTTAACTGGATTATTTGTTTTTTGGTCTTGAGTTCTTGAGTTTGATAAGTTCTTTTTTAATTTATTTTTAAATAATTTTTATTGTTATGTTAATCATCATACCTCATTAGTTTTTGTTGTAGTGTTCCATGATTCATTGTTTGTGCATAACACCCAGTGCTCCATGCAGAATGTGCCCTCCTTAATACCCATCACCAGGCTAACCCATCCTCTCACCTCCTCTCCTCTAGAACTCTCAGTTTGTTTCTCAGAGTCCATAGTCTCGCGTGGTTCGTCTCCCCCTCTGATTTCCCCCCTCATTTTTCCTTTCCTGCTATCTTCTTTTTTTTAACATATATTATTTGTTCCAGAGGTACAGGTCTGTGATTCAGCAGTCTTACACAATTCACAATGCTCACCATAGCACATACCCTTCCCATGTCTCCCCAAAAAAGATATCTTTTCCCCTTTCTGAAGATTGCCTTTTAGTTTTGTTGACTGTTTCCTTTGCTGTGTAGAAGCTTTCTATCTTGATGAAGTCCCAATAGTTTATTTTTGCTTTGGGTTCCCTTGCCTCAGATGTATCTAGTAAAAAGTTGCTAAGGCTGATGTCAAAGAGGTTACTGCCTGTGTTCTCCTCTAGGACTTTCATGACTTTCTGTCTCCCATTTAGGTCTTTCATTCATTTTGAATTTATTTTTGTGTATGGTTTAATAAAATGGTCCAGTTTCATTCTTCTGCATGTTGCTGCCCACTTTTCCCAGGAGCATTTGTTGAAGAGATTGTCTTTTTACTATTGGATATTCTTTCCTTGATTATTGCTTTTTAAATATTGCAAATATATATCTTGTCAAATAAGATACTTCATAAGTAACCATAAAAGATTATTCATAATACAAATATTTTCTTCAAACTTTACAAAGGCAAGCACAATGTTTATCAAAAAAATGTTGAAAAGTACTTATCTGTATCAAATGCATAGTAATACTATATATTTTAATCCAACACTCTATGAAATATTTTAATTTTTAACTGAAGTCTCAGAGTGTAAGGACACTCAAGGCTGTCAGATACTTAAAAGACTTACTTAACTAAAACAGCCTCAAGCAAAAAGCACCCCCTATATAAGGAATGGATGTGTCTCTAAAAAGATTTTAAGTTCCAGATGAAAGCATCAGTAATTGGGCATAAATTAGCACAGTTAATTACATTGCATTCCATTTAGTAGAATACAATAAAAAATAATTGCTTGAACATATATATATATATATATATATATATATAGTTGATAGAGCATCTTCTTACTCATAAAGAGTGTTACATAATAATGTCTAATTCCATTTGACTTCTATTTATCCCTGTCATACCCTATGTCACACTGGTTGTTCAGATTTTTGGAACTTAAAGTACACTCTTTAAAATTATGTACTTTTCTTCAAAACTGCTATTCTGAAGACTGCAGTAGATTCTTTTAACTTCCTGAAAACACTTTCTAAAAATGTGGAACAATTATATATAGCAAATGCTTTCAAAATTTAAAGAACTGCAATAGATTCTTAATTGAGAATACAAATGTAGATGATATTACCTATATTCCATATCCTTACCAATTTTTGTGAGACTGAATCAGAAGTGCAAGGCTTGAAAATCAGTTTGAAATTTGGCAAAACTTCACCAAGTCAGACTTGAGTAATTTAAAACTTGTAACAATTTGGACAGTTCCCAGCTTGTAATGTTCCTTTATTTGATTAATCATTTTTCCCTGTAGTGAATATATTAACTCTGTAACTCTTCCTCAAAGCATAAATTAACTTTGTAGAATATTGTAGAATGTTATTTTTTTTAAAGATTTTATTTATTTATTTGAGAGAACGAGAATGAGAGAGAGAGAGCACATGAGAGGGGGGAGGGTCAGAGGGAGAAGCAGACTCCCTGCTGAGCAGGGAGCCTGATGTGGGACTCGATCCCGGGACTCCAGGATCATGACCTGAGCCGAAGGCAGTCGCTTAACCAACTGAGCCACCCAGGCGCCCTGTAGAATGTTATTTTTACAGAACACATGAATTTCATAAATTTCAGAAACACACATGAAATAAATAATAAACAAATGTTATTTTCTTTTCATCATTATGGGGGATAGAAGCATAAAAATATTCACCTTTAGCCCAGAATGCTGACCTATAACCTACATAGTTTTGATAAGGATCAAATAACTGCTGGGTGCTACATTCTTAAAGGGTCTCATGATGGCCTGTATGTCTCACTGATAGTTAATATTGTACTGAATGATAAACACCAGAGAAATCTTGGAAAAATGGTTTTATGAGTAGAAATTTGAAGAAAACATTTATGATATAATACTCCCTGCATGTCCCCACCCACTCAAGCAGTATGCATATAACCACTAGCTTCATACAGCAAAAGTTCAGCTCTTTCTGACCATGGGTCTTGTCCCTGTGCTACTTCAATAAACTTATTAAGTTGCACTGTGAAATGTCTCAAGAATTCTTTCTTGACTCTCATGTTCAATGATCCTGCAACAATTATAGTTGTTTTTTGTTTTTTAACATTGTACTTAAGCATTATTTTTCTACATTTTCTAAATGTATATGTTTTGCAAAAAATGAAAGGCATATGAAAATAACTGGGTAGAGTTCAATTTATGGTTATTAACTTGGCACCCAAAGGGTAAGATTCAGAACCTTCACTTTATTAAAAATAGTAAGTAAACCAGCCACAAAATAAGAAATAGTGTAAAAATATTTAGATATTGGTCTGCTCACTCTGTTTTTGAAGATCCCTTAATGGTCTCTGCTTAGCAAAAAAATTGAGATTGGATTTGTTAGTCAAATTTTGAGCTGTTATGATTGAAATGAGTAGAAGTGTTTTTCTTTCTTTTTTTTGAAGTACCTTATAACTTAATTTAAAAAAATCAAACTGGTTTCCACCTGAACTGATTTTAGTGAAGTTTCACTAAAATTTGCCTAATTAGCATACAAATTTCCCTATATTAAATCATATTATAAACAGCAGTTGTCATTTTTTTCAATCCAAAAATCTCAAAAGTAGACTTAAAAATCAGTGGAATAGGCAATCATTCAGAAAATACTTTTTGAGGAATGCTTGTACCTTATTCAACAAATAAATGAACTCAACTATCATTAGCAAACAACACTAGGAAGAAACATGTATTTACTGTCATATTTTTACACTAGAGTCTGGCACAAAACCATCTAAAGAAACTTCATGGAACACACATTGAGAAACATAATTTAAGAATATTTCTTGTACATTCATAAAAATCAAAGGGAATAGAAAAATATCAAGTGTTTCCTTTCATACCTGTGGTTGGGGATGAATCCAGATCTCCGCAGTTGTTGACTCTTTCACCGGGGTGTGAGATCGTACAACCTCCTTCATTGGCTTTAAAAGGAGAAAAAAATACAAGTATTTTTTCAGTGGTTTGTTAAAAGTGAAAAATGTAGCGCATTTCATACATGCATGAAATATGGGTAAATAAAATAGTGCCTGTGTAAATCTCTGTATGTATCATAGTTATTGAAGTGTTGTAATATGACAGGCAAAACGCTAGACACTAGGAATAGAGAGAGAAAAAAAATTTCTCTTGGAGCTTAAATTTCACTCTAACTTTTAAGTGTTCCATTAAACATATGAATGGAAATGTAGAGGGCAATTTAAAATATTTAAATGGATAAAATTTAAGCTGGGGAGATTTTTCACTCCAGTGCTGTTATAACTCAATGTGTTCAACAGCTTGTATTTATGAATTCACCATGGTCTAAAATTAAAACCTATCCTGTTTGCCAGCACATCACAAATTTGCTGCCTAACATAAAAATATATTTAATAAGTACCAAGAAATTTCTGAACCAATACAAAGATATTAACCTACCAACCCAGAATAATTATCAAGGTCTTGAAAATATAATGATTTTATCCATTGAATTTTCTTCAGGACTTAGAGTATGTTCTCTGTTTTTAAAATAATGAACACATGCTATACACATTTTCTGTATATTTGGTTTTAGTATATGGGTAAAGGATTTGATAAAAAGTTATCATTTGATCTGTGAAAAAGAAAGATTTTTCAAGAAGCTGAAAAAACGCAATGAATGTTAATAGTTTTCATGCTATAATAGCAGAGTTGAGTAGTGTATCTGAGATCTTATGTCACACTCTCAGAACTTCGTACTGTTGTTTGGTGTGCTACAAATTACAGTGATACAATTATTTGACAGTGTTTTGAAGGAGGGCAGATTTTGTCACCCCAAAATGTGTTTCTTTGGCATAAAGATTATCTTAGGTTGATCACTTTTAAGAAAAAGCAAACATAAGAAAACCTCTAAAAACTGAGTAGAAGTTACCCTTTCATGAGAAATACTATATTTATAAGGGAAATCTCCTTTTGTAAGGATGTTTCCTTCTCTGTACCTGCAAGAGAAAGGTGACCAAATTTTTAGCAACTCATCATTGGAGAAGGCAACAAACTTAAACCTGCATAACAGATTCTTTACTTGTTTACTGTGCTCTTCCTGGTAACCTTCCTTAAATGTTTCACCCACCCACCCACCCCAAAATCTTTTGTCTTTACCTGAAGATGGATTTAAGGTAATGTCTTGGGCCACTTCAGAAAGTTATTCAGTTTTTCTGGGTATCCTCCATGTATATAGGAAGCATACATATTATTAAACTTTTGTTTGTTTTTCTCCTGTTAATCTGTCTGTTACTACAGGAGGTCTCAGTTGAGAACTTATAAGTGTAGAGTGAAAATTATTTTTCCTTCCTCATAGTTTCAAGTACCCCACACATATCACCTTAATGTGAGTGTTTGTTTGTTTGTTTGTTTATTTATTTATTTATTTATTTATATTACTTGTGCATGACCATTATGTCAAATCAAGAAAAGAAGAGACAATCAGACTTGGAACATATACTTTTAAGGTCCAGTTGAGCAAGAATTATTTTGTTATCAAATTAAATGGCAAATCAGGTTTGTTATGCAATGACACTATGGTTGTGACAAAAAGAATACAGTACACACTGATATTACCAGACTGATCACTCATCACAATATCCCAACTCACAGGAAAACGACAGTCAAAAGAATTAAACAGTTAAAATGGAGCATCTCATCACAGCAGAATTTCTTCACAAAATGTTTTAAAAAAATGAAAATTAGACTGTGACCAAGGTAAGTTTCCAAAAGTCTCATTTGTTAGTCAGGCAGAGAAAAACATTTACCAATGGTGAACTAATTAAGTTGTGTTTGTTTACAACAGCTAAATAAATTTATCTAAAGAAAGTAAACTTAAGATTTTTAGCTTTTCAACAAATGCAGTTACTCAAAAAGTTGAGAACATTAAAAACAATATCAATACTGACTTTAAAAAAGTATGGGTAAACAATTCAACTGTTTTTTTTTTTTTTACTCTTCTTAATGAGTTAACAGATGTTACCAACAATGTTTAGCTGTTATTTACTTGAGGAAGCAATGCCAAGTTTGAAGTGACTAAAGAATTAGCCTCTATCAATGAATGTCTGTGTGGAACAGAACAGGCAAAAATATTTCCAATGAAGCTGAGAAAACACTAATTCAGTAAACCTTGAAGTGGGATCTGCTAAGAAGTGTTATAACTAATGGTGAGTAAAATATATGTGGCACATAAAAAAAGTTAGTTGGGCAAATTTATAAGGCTTGGGAAAATATAAGTCATCCAAAGCCTACAGTTATTTGTTGTATTACACATCAGCAGGTACTTTGTGGAAAATGTTTGAGTCTATCATGTGTAAGGTCAATAGTTGAGTTTCATTTACTATTGTTAATGGAACAATTGTTATTCTGTGAACTTTTGTCAAAAATACAAGTCGAATATCCTGACTTGCCCTACCACAGAAGCTGTTGGATGGTTTGGCAGTGGCAAAGCTTTACTGAGTTCTGTTTTTGTTTTTTGTTTGTTTGTTTGTTTTGAGCTCAAAGCCAACATTGAAATTTTGTCAAAGGAGAAGCACCCTTGACCACTATTATCAAACACTGAATTACTTTGGAAATTATTTTTTTGTTACAAACTTGTTAAAGTCTCTTAAAAAATCTAGTTAAAATTATAAGGTAATACAATGCTTATATATAAGACCTATACAGCAGTAAAGTCATTTTGATGACAACTGCAATTGTTTGAACAACAAGTAATGTCAAGTTACATTATATACTCCAGCATTGTGGAACAAATATGCAATTGAGGAGCTTTTACCTAACCTTCAATTCGAAATTATTAATCTTTGGGATGCCTGGGTGGCTCAGTCAGTTAAGCATCTGCCTTTGGCTCAGGTCATGATCCCAGGGTCCTGGGATTGAGTCCTGCATCAGGGTCTTTGCTCAGTGGGAAGCCTGCTTTTCCCTCCGCTTTTCTCTCCTCCTGCTTGTGCTCTCTCTCTCTGACAAATAAATAAAATCTTTTTTAAAAAAGAAATTATCAATCTTCAGTGTGATGGCATGCTAAATGGAAAGTATGAAGAAAATAATCTAATAGAATACTTTACATGCCTTCTAAGAAATAGATATGTTGATATAAAACTACATGCTTATGGATTGATATCGGTATTTGGCAGTAACTATCTGTATGGAAAGACATTTCCAGAGATCAGATATACAAGTTCATTTATCTTATTAGGAGGTCTATATTACATAACAAATTGTACATAATTGATATTCAAATATCATCAATTGAAATTTTGTGGAAATTTGTTTTCTCGTGTTATAAAAATATGTATTCTGGCCCTTTACAGAAAAAGTTTGCTGACCCCCTATCTAGGGGAAAAAGAAAGACAGACTAATAACTGTGATTAATGGACAAGTCTGTAAAATAAGGCTGGTAGATATTAGATGCAGAGAGTGAAGAAGAGTTTTGTTGTTGTTGTAGTTGTTTGCATGAAAAGCAATATGGTCCAAGGCAAGAAACCCCAGGATGTGGTTAGTATAACTGGAGTGTCATAGAGATATAGCTGTATGGTGGGACAAACATATAAGAAAGTGAATTATCACATGCTCTTGATGGACTTGCAAAGTCAGCTGGTGATTTTATAGCCATACAATAAGCAAAGTAGAAACATTCAAATGTATTTGAGCAAAGTATTGTGTGCTACAGGACTTTCTAAGAAGATTTGTGCTAAGATCTCAGATTTAATTTTATTTTTAAACCAAGTCTCTTAGAGTTGCATTTCCCATGTACATTTTAAGCATCTGGTTTAAACATTTTCTGTCAATTGTGAGAAGTTTTATGTGTGTCTGGGCTGCACTCAAATGTATAATGCCATTTTCAGATGTCCACTGAATTAAGTAAAGATGGTATTTTTGGTGGCTAAATGTTTAAAGCTATGTGGATGTATTTTGTCCATTTAAATTTGGCAACTAAACATCTCTATTATATAATACACTTCAATATTCAAATGTTAGGAAAATTTATTGAATTTTGTTTTGCACAAAAAAGACAACTTAAGAGTAAAATAATACTCCCATCCCTGACAATGTTCTTCCCATTACTCCTCCCCCTTCCACCAAATCAAGTTATAAAACTAATAATGAGGAAATCATCTAATAAAATAGCTTCAATATAAAGAACTGCTGAGGATTAACTACAATGTAAATAGGAGAAATGGCAATTCTGAGAAATATTATTGCTCAAATACACTTATGCTTGACTTCTTTTTTAATTTTTAATTTTAAATTCCATTTAGTTAACATATGCTGTATTATTAGTTTCAGTGGTAGAATGTAATGATTCATCTGTTGCATATAACACCCAGTGCTCATTACTTCAAGTGCCCTCCTTAATGCCCATCACCCAACTACCCCATCCCCCCACACATGTCCCTTCCAGCAACCCTGTTTGTTTCTTATACTTAAGAGTTTCTTACAGTTTGCCTCCTTCCTTGTTTCCATCTTACTTTATTTTTCCTTCCCTTCTCCTATGTTCATCTCTTTTTGTTTCTTAAATTCCACATATTCCTGAAATAATATGGTATTTTTCTTTCTCTGACTGATATTTCACTTAGTATAATACCCTCTAGTTCCATCCATGTTGCTGCAAGTGGCAAGATTTCATTTTTTTATATGCTTGACTTCTTTAAGAAAATGAAACACAGTTCATTGATAATACCTGAGAAATAAAATGCACATCTGCATTTCTGTTTCCTTACATGTACCACATACTGAACCAAATTGTATTTTCCCTTTTTTTGGAATCTGATGTCAAGCTGTTAAGAAAAGGGTAAAGTGCTTTATAATTACTCTTTACAGATTTAAGTCTCATTTTAACCCAATTCATATTAAGAGAGTGCTCAAATAGTAAAAAGAGAGAAATACATCTTACCACTAATCTTAAAGAGTTTTGAGAAGTGCCACTGGCATTATTGCTAAAAATAAAAAAAAATACTTTCAAGAGAAGGATGGATAGATATTGAATCTTATTATTCCTGAGTCAAATATTACCAGTTGGTAGTTTAGACATCGGAAGGGAATTTGATGTAATTTTAAAATGTATTAAATCCTTTAAGTAATAATACATTATTTCACCAGTGATGCTTTGTTGGCCTAATGAAATAGACATATATGAAAAAAGGATGTTCATTTATATTATTTCACCTTTCAGAATCCAGAAATTTCATGGCTTAAAAATTGTCTGTATTCTATTTGAATAATTTTATTTATGATTGTGAGAAGAGACTGGCTCATAAGGAGCATTGATTCAAGTAAATGCCCCAAATTCTATGAAATCTCCCTCAATTTTTTTTGTTTGAGGCAAGAAGTAAGGAAATTTTCAGTCAAATTTCCATTCACAGAAATGTGAATTATAGCTCAAAATATGTACAGTGATATATCTTTTGTAATAAATGGGAACATATTTTCAGCTTCCAACATATTTAACCTTTCAGGAAAATAATAAACTGTTACAGATGATGTAAAAAAAAAAAGTAAAATTCACTTCCCAACATATAACTGTCTTGCAAAAAAATGCACCATAATGTGATTGAAACTTCTAAATCTGACAGGACGTTCTAACTGCTCTCAAATATTTTCCTGACTGTGTCACACACAGAATCTGAGCTTAGTGACTTTATGTGTTAACTGCATTGCTTAACTTGACTAATGCTTAAATTACTGGATGAGGTTAACTCAGACTGATTCAGTGATCATTTTAAGGACAAATGTGGATTATACCCTTTATTCTCCCGCTTGGAATTTTTATTGCCATTCAAACCTAATGGTGAGAAAATCATAGCTAGAATAAGATCATGATATTTCGGACTACAGTCTGAATATTACATTATTGTTTCAAAATATGGCAAAAAAAGAATCCAGAGGAGCTTCAGTGTATTTAGCAATTACATTTCTTTCTCAAATGTAACATGTTTTCTACTGAAAATATTAAGTATGATTCCATTTTCACAGTAATCATTCACACCCCAGGAATGTCATATATTGGACATTCTAAATTGTCACAGACATCACTTAATTTCAGTTACCAAAGACAACAAGTGAGTTTAACTTATAGATTATTTTTATTTTATTGCCATATAGTTGACATATTGACATGTTGGGGAGGAAGTCAAAGCATCATATGAAACATTTTTTGGAGAATCCTATTTAGTACTTATCAAAAAGATATGTGCCTAAAGACATATAAGTATATTGGTAATCTTTCTAATGATTACGTTTATAAAAATAGCCTCATTCTCATTTACTTCCGTATAAGAAATCAAGATTCTTACTATGGAAATAATATCCATCAAAACTATGGTAAAGTTCACAAATATGAAGTATAATTTGATGTTTATTTTTACCCACAATATACTTAGTTAAAGGATTGCACATTAAAAGCCTTGGGGAAAAAATCCTTTACTTTTTAAAATAAATTACAAGGCACATATTTCAATTGAAATGAATATACTCCAGAGAATTCCTGAAATAGGAAAAACCCTTAGTTGATTCTTACTCTCCTTAATGTTTCTTAAGGTCCTTCTCTCAAGCCTTTCTGTCTTACTATTAGCAGAGGTGATAATACTAAGGAGGAAAAGATAGGTTTTAAAATTTACTCAGCGATGTGGTGCAAATTTACTCAGCGATGTGGTACAACAGTAGAAAGGCAGGGCCTTGGAATCTGCATCTGGCTCTACATCTTACTTGTTTTATGAACCCTGTCAAGTTAAAGATGACTCTGTTTCATCATCTGTGAAATGAATATAAAATAAAGGCCTCTTAGAACCATTGTATTACACTGAGTTATTATAGTAAAGTGCCTGACACTTGAACTATTATGGATATATCTTCCATAATAACATGAAGTGAAAGACATTCAGAGCCAGCCACTTCATGGCTCCCCCTCTTCTTGCACCTCCATATTTTTGAAACTATAAATTCTAATTACTTACAAAAAGCATTTGTATATCTGAAAAATAAAAATTACCAAGAGCTGCAATAAAAAGCACAGTAATGTGATGGTTGAAGGTGGAGGTAATATGGAAGGCAGATGTTGGTTATTCTTTACTTTTACAATTCTTACATAACCTTTAACTGGGAGAAACCTCTTTCAATTATACATAAATTCCTCTTAGTTACATAAAAATAATTTGTGAATTTGGTTGGCATTCCAAAAAGTTGGTTTATAAAAGTGGAGAATTACTGAAATCAGAATTTGAGAACCAGTATTAATCATTTCTATGAATGCATAAAGATAAATAAAATAGACTTAAAGCCAATTGACTATTGGAAGTTTTAAAATGAATTGACTAATTAAATGTTATAGAATGCATCTAAATTTGCTTAAAAATAAATATTATTTTTTGATGAAAGCGAGAAGGAGAAGAGTTGGATTAAATACATTTAAACATAGAATTTGGTATTCAGTATTCATTTCAATTTTCAAGTATTCTTAAAAGTATTTTCTAAAAGTATTATACAGGGCGCCTGGGTGGCTCAGTTGGTTAAGCAACTGCCTTCGGCTCAAGTCATGATCCTGGAGTCCCAGGATCGAGTCCCACATCGGGCTCCCTGCTCAGTGGGGAGTCTGCTTCTCCCTCTGACCCTTGCCCCTCTCATGCTCTATCTCATTCTCTCTCTCTCAAATAAATAAATAAAATCTTTTAAAAAAATAAATAAAAGTATTATGCAGATTACATGCTTGAAGAAATATGACAAATTTAACATTTCTTAAAAAGTTATACAGAGTAAGTGTTCCCATATAAACTCACAAACTGAATGTACACCATGTTTTTTGGAGATAAGGCCATGCCAGAAAATATAGAATTTACTAACATTTCCTGTCCACAAGACAATTGGGTCACATTTGTCTGAATAAAAAGGACATGCAAACCTATGTTTATCAGCATTCTGGCACAGACAGGACATTGTGAATCTGGAACACTTTATGTCTCATAGATATTCCTACTTTATTGTTTGTATGTTTTATGCTTGTTTCTGTTTTTTACTTTCACATTGGTGTCAGGAGACATGGACTTCTAAAAGCAAAGCACAAATTTGATGGCAGTGGATGGAATGGTGCAGAAATGAAATGATTTAACACTAGGTTAATCTAAACTAAAATTTATTTTAAGACTATATGTTTTTTCTGGGATAACTGCCATCACTAAAACTAAAATGATGAGGTCTTAGGGAAAACAGTGTTGTGTTATTCCATAGACTTGTCCAGTATTTTACAGACTGGTCTGAGTCTCTCTGAAATGGTAAGAATATGACGGTCCTTCTGGACGTTGTAAGACCTAAGGTAAATGTGTCAAAAATAGGGGACTAATTTGGGAAAAACATATTCATTTATCCATAAAGATTCCAAGGCTTTTGCCAAAAGCAATCAGCTATTTTTTAATTTTATTTATTTGACAGAGACATAGTGAGAGAGGGAACACAAGCAGGGGGAGGGGGAGAGGGAGAAGCAGGCCTCCCGCGGAGCAGAGAGCCCAAGGCGGGGCTCAATCCCAGGACCCTGGGATCATGACCTGAGACAAAGGCAGACACTTAACGACTAAGCCACCCAGACTCCCCTCAGCTATTTTTAAATTGTCTTCAAGGGTAATACATCACCAGGTGGAAAAATCAACAATATTGGGCACTTAATTAAATCTTTATCTTAATCATCAACAAGTCAAGTGTATGCATGTATGTTTAAAGAGGGAGGAATGCTATAGAAAGGGATGAATTAACACTTAAGAAACTCAGAAGTTTAACAAAACCTGACATGAGATTTGCCAGATGGTTTGGTACTGGATTATAAAACTTGAAAATAATCTTCATTTAAGAGTTTTAATGGTTGTATCTCGTAAAACCTCTTACTTTTCTGCTAGGGTGACTCTACAAAATTATAGATCAACCTTTAAAGAACAGCTTCTATGGACAGAGTCTCCATAAATCTCAGCTAAACTGAGCAAGAAGATTACATGTTATTATGATGTAGCACAACAGGATATTCCTCCAGCAAACAAAATGTGAAAAAGGATAAAGCTATCACTCTGTGCAAATATATTATCCATAGAAGAACAATGCTTTTCATGTAGATTATCTGTGATTGTTGAAATGTTCACATTGAAAAAGCTTTTTCTTAATGCTTCTGTGAAGAGTTCTGATCTTGACAATTATTCAGATCTAGATAGCAAGACCCAGTGATCATGTCTCTATAAGGTGGCCTGCCTCAGGGCACTTAGGAGAGATTGAATCTGTCACAGGCATGTCTAGAAAAAAATAAAGTATAATATTTATTTCTCAAGTAATTTATATTTAGTTTTAGCTTATCAAATTTGCTTGAAGGAGTTTTTTCATAACTTAAGCTTACTAAACTTTAAAATACATATTCTAATTAGCACAAGAAAGATCAAAAAGTAACAGAACTATAATTCTATATATATCTTCACATTTCAATGTTTCTAACTGAAAGCCAATTAAGGTATGTGCCATAATGAGCCTCAACTATTCAGTGAAAGAGTTATGCAGTCATCAGATTATATAACACCAGATCATCAGAACTTTCATATGTGAAATATCAAGCCCTATCAGAAAATATCAGTAAATAATATTTAACACCTTAAAAGACTACTTTATATTTGCTTATTAATTAGATTATTTCTTGATTTCACCTCTCTGGGATTGGCTGGAAATTGCTCCTCAAAGTAGATGCAGATATTTCAAACTAATGACTGCTGATTATTTTTTCATGAACTAGACCCAAATAAAGACAAATGTATGCATGTGAACACACATGCACACACTACTATAAACTTCATTTAGTCTTTATTTTCAAAGTAATTATTGTCATTGCTGTTACCATAAATTCCTAAGAATACACCATGTATGCAGCATATGGGCTAATCTCTCTCTTTTTTTTAAAAGGTTTTATTTATTTATTTGACAGAGAGAGACACAGTGAGAGAGGGAACACAGCAGGGGGAGTGGGAGAGGGAGAAGCAGGTTCTCCACGGAGCAGGGAGCCCCATGTGGAGTTTGATCCCAGGATCTTGGGATCATGACCTGAGCCAAAGGCAGATGCTTAACGACTAATCCACCCAGGCACCCCAACATATGGGCTAATCTCATAAATGGCTTCTAATTCCTTAAAGGTGACTATGAAAGCATTAAAAACTATTCTAAACATATAATTCAGAAATGGCAGTAATACACTTTCAAAGACTTTTTAAATTGTTAGAGCATGGGTAGGGGTGGTGGTGAGGCTTTGCTTTAAAATACCCTTTTCCAATAGGAATTGAATGAGCTAAAAACCCCTGAGGTCAATTGATTATTCAGCAGCTTGATATAGGGTGATTTTTAAAAGGATTTTATTTGTTTATATGAGAGAGAGAGAGAACGAGCAGGGGGAGAAAGAAGCAGACTCCCTGCTGAGCAGGAACCCCAATGCAGGGCTCAATCTCAGGATTCTGAGATCATGATCTGAGCAGAAGGCAGCCACTTAACCACTGAGACACCCAGGTGCCCCAGATTTTTATATAAACATTTATTTTTAAAATTTTTTAATAAGTGTGAGAATAGAAATAATTCATATGTTTACCACACACTTTCAAAAGTGTGTCTTTCACTTGGAAGCCTTTCCATGCATAAATCTCTTTAATGGAGAAATATACAATAATTTATTACATGTTGCAGCAGTGTTTAAAATATAAAAGTATGATTTTGAAATCGGAAAGAAAAATGCAGCAATTGCATAGGACAAATCTGTGCTCAAAATAGTAAATGTGATTGCAATAATAAAAAATTATAATGTCCCCATTATTCAGAGAAATAAGTATGATATAGATGAAGCTAAACTACTAAAGATTTAACTATTTCCTGCAATGAAAAACATAATACCATGAGGACAGCTTAGGTTATTGTCATCATTCTTGTCTCCACTTAAAAAAAATCATAAAGGGAATCCACTTTATATAAACTACTGTATATAAACTATATACTTGCACCAAGAAAAGGATCTGCTGAATATCAATAAGTACTAATATTATTCACACCCCCAATCTTTGGTAAAGATTAATTAACCTTTCCCCAGACAAAACACACAGACAAATAATGTCTTTATCACTACCATCAGTCTATAATCTTGCTTGTAGGAAGTCTTCTAATGATTATGTCAAATGAAAAATCTCTCTTTTAGTTACATATGATTATGTTCATTTGATTATGTCAAATGAAAACTCTCTTTTAGTTGCATGTTAAAATAATAATAATAAAATTTCTAAGTGTTAAATAGGTTTGTCAAATATAAGTGAATAATAATTGTATAATATGTATCTACTCTAACTTGTCATCATTCAGATATCAAAATGATGATATAATTATTTAAATAAAGAATGGAATTATGGATTCATAGTTTATCTTCTATGGTTTCCAATGTGAACATAAAATGTTTGCAAAAAGTTTGTCAGAGAGCTGATGGTCAAAAAGATGAATTAGCATTCTTTTCCAAAAATCAATTAAAGTCTAGAATTAAAGAATTATTAACTTTCATCTCCTAATATCAGGGCAATGGGTTCAAGTGTATGGCAGGAGAAGGAATATTCTTATTTTATTATGGAAAATATGATTTACCTCAAGATTTATATTATGACACACAAAAAAACACTGCTTTCTAGCCCTGAGTATTTGTGAAGGAATGTTAAAAATTTAAAAATCTATGTTTTCAACTCCAGTCAAGATTCACGTGCTAGGTAGAGACAAAATTCCACTAGATTTCTTGTCCAAAAGAAAACTGTCTTGTGAGGTTACTGTCCTGAAAATCTGTGTTTTACAAAGATGCTACTTATATTGAAGTATTTGACAACATAAACATGGACAACTAGGGGCCCTCATTGCTACTCTGAGAACTTAGCATTTTAAGTATAAATTCAATATTAATAACTTAATAACAATCCATATAGATACACTATTTAAGCTATTAATTATAATTAGTATTCAACACAAAAACATACCAATTAACTATATTTAAAACATTCATCAATATTGGTTGCTAAACATACATATCTGCAATTCCTGAGTTGATGTCAATAAGCCAGTAATGAATTGAGTTAAAAATTATTTATATAGTTAAAAAAAAAGTGCTAGACTGAGATATCAGTAAATTCAGTTTCTTCTTGTAAGAACCTACAGGATATGCATTATGATTATGTTAAAGCCCTCCATGTAATAATGACATTTCTCATTCCTAAAGAGATCCTTCTAGGAATATTGAGTGATATGCTATGAAAATACTTTGATCTGAACTAGTCTACCATCTACATCAATCAGCTAAGTATCTGAAATAAAGAGTAAACAGAGGAATGGAGAGTAATTCAAATAAGGATGGAAATATAATAAATATAATTAGTGGTATTTTGATAGGGATAGCATTAAAAGTGTAGATTGGTTTGGGTAGTATAGACATTTTACAAAATTTGCTCTTCAAATCCATGAACATGGGAAATTTTTCCAGTTCTTTGTGTCATCATTAATTTCTTTCATAAGTATTCTATAATTTTCAGACTACAGATCTTTTACCTCTTTGGTTAGGTTTATTCTTAGGTATCTTATGGTTTTTGGTGAAATTGTAAATGGGTCAATTCTTTTATTTCTCTTTTTGCTGCTTCATTATTGGTGTTTAGAAATGCAACAGATTTCTGCACATTAATTTTGTATCCTGTGACTTTGCTGAATTCATGTATCAGTTTTAGGAAATTTTGGTGGAATCTTTCAGGTTTTCTACATAGAGTATCATGTCATCTGCAAAGACTGAAACTTTGACTTCTTCCATGCTGATTTGGATACCTTTTATTTCTTTTTGTTGTCTGATTGCTGAGGCTAGGATTTCCAGTACTATGTTAAATAACAATGGTGAGAGTGGACATCGTTGTGTTGTTCCTGACCATAGAGGAAAAGTTCTCAGGTTTTCCCAATTGAAGATAACAATAGAACAAATGATCCTAAAATTTGCAAGGAACCACAAAAGACGCAGAGTAGCCAAAGCAACCTTAAAACAGAAAAGCAAAACTGGAAGCTTCACAATTCTGTACTTCAAGCTATATTACAAAGCTGAAGTCATCAAGACAGTATGGTACTGGCACAAAGACAGACACAGGTCAGTGGAACTGAGAGAAAACCCAGAACACTATATCATCAACTAATCTCCAACAAAGCAGGAAAGAAAATCCAATAAAAAAAACACATTATCTTCAACAAATGGTGTTGGGAAAATTGGACAACACACCGAAGAATGAAACTGGACCTCTATCTTACACCAGACTCAAAACTAAATTCAAAATGGATTAAAGACCTAAATGTGAGACAGGAATCCATCAAAATCCTAGAGGAGAACACAAGCAGCAACTTCTTTGGCCTCAGCCATAGAAACTTCTTATTAGATACATCTCCCAAGGTGAGGGAAACAAGAGCAAAAATGAACTACTGGGAATTTGTCAAGATAAAAAGCTTCTGCACAGTGAAGGCAACAATAAAACTAAAAGACAACCCACGGAATGGGAGATGTTTGCAAATGACAGATCTGATATCCAAAATCAATAAAGATCTTACCAAATGCAACACCCCAAAAACAAACAATCCAGTAAAGAAATGGGCAGAAGACACGAACAGACATTTTTCCAAAGATAACCAGATGGCCAACAAACACATGAAAAGATGCTCAACATCACTCATCATCAGAGAAATACAAATCAAAACCACAATGAGGTATCACCTCATACTTGTCAGAATAGCTAAAATTAACAACAGAGGAAAGAATAGATTTTGGCGTGGATGTGGAGAAAGGAGAACCATTTTCACTGTCGGTGGGTATGTATACTCAGACAACTACTCTGGAAAACAGTATGGAGGTCCCTCAAAAAGTTAAAAATAGAACTACTTTATGACCCAGCAGTTGCACTACTAGGTATTTACCCAAAGGATACAAAAATACTGACTGGAGGGGGCACATGCACCCCAATGTGTATTATAAACAATAGCCAAATTATGGAAAGAGCCCAAATGCCCATCAACTGATGTATGGATAAAGAAGAAATATGTGTGTGTGTGTGTGTGTATCACAATATATATTTATAATTGAATATTACTCAGCCATAAAAAAGGAATGAAATCTGGCCATTTGCAAGGACATGGATGAAGCTAGAGTGTATTATGCTAAGTGAAATATGTCAGTCAGAGAAAGACAAACACAGTATGCTTTCATGTATATGTGGAATTTAAGAAACAAAACAGATGAACTTAAGGGAAACAGGAAAAAAAAAGAGAGGGAGGGAAACCATGAGAGACTCTTAACTACAGAGAACAAACTGAAGGTTGATGGAGGGGAGGTAGGCAGGTGTGGAGCTAAATGGGTGATGGGTATTAAGGAGAGCACTTGTTGTGATAAGCCCTGGGTGTTATATGTAAGTGTTGAATCACTAAATTCTACTCCTGAAAGCAATATTACAGTATAACTTAATTTACTAGAATTTAAATAAAAATAAAATTATTAATGGAGAAGAGATAAATAAATAAGTAAATAAAATTAGTAAGAAAAAAAAGAAGTCCGCTTTCTGAAATATGACTGGAAAAAATGTAGGCAAAAAGATATGACCTATATAACTACACCCCTATTCTGAGCAATTATCTGTTGAAGTTAGGGAGGTAGTTGAAGATAGGCACATATTCTATTGTAAATAACAAAAACAAAATAAAACCCATATCAGCTTAATTAGAACAAATTTACCTTCACCAAAACAAAATGAATAAAATAGCAAATATGAAAAAGAGATTTTTAAATTGAAGTTTAATTTGTAAGGGTAAAAAAAAAATTAGCACCTGCTATTTTTGCATTCAGTCATTAGGATAGATTTGCATGTTATATCATCATAATGATAAATAACAAAGCATCAAGAAAACACCAACATGATGACTGTATCTCTTTATATTCGACTTTCTAAATTTAAAAAGCTAGATTAAAATCTCTTCAGTTTATTTCACAGCATATTTTATAGTAAGTGGTCTTTAAGTAGTAGTTAAAATGGGTAAAAGTTGGGCACCTGGGTGGCTCAGTTAGTTAGGCAACTGCCTTTAGCTCAGGTCATGATCCTGGAGTCCCAGGATCGAGTCCCACATTGGGCTCCCTGCTCAGCAGGGAGTCTGTTTCTCCCTCTGACCCTCCTCCCCCTCTCATGCTCTCTCTCTATCATTCTCTCTCTCTCTCTCTCAATAAATAAAAATCTTTAAATAAAAAAATGGGTAAAAGTAAAGAATGATCTAGATTTTTGAAAAACAAATATTTCATAAATTCAAAACTTTATGATTGTTATTATTAATTTCCCAAAAAATCTAATGAGAAAATATTTAATTATTTATTTACTAGACTCATTGTAATTTTATTTTAAAAGCAGTCCTCATTCATTATATACATACATAAGAATAATTTTGATATTGAGGAGAAAGACAGGAATGTTGCATCAGGTTCATGGACAGGTTTGAATTCAGTAACACCATGACTAATATTTCCCAATATGTAATGATAGGACTCCTTCATTTTTTTAAGATTTTATTTATTTATTTATTTATTTATTTATTTATTTATTTGTCAGAGAGACTGACAGCACAAACGGGGAGCATCAGGCACAGGGAGAATCAGTTTCCCCATTGTGCAAGAAGTCCAATGCAGGACTGCATCCCGGGATCCTGGGATCATGACCCGAGATGAAGTTAGATGTTTAACCAACTGAGCCACCCAGGTGTCTCAAGACACCTTCATTTTAAAGATAGAAATCTATATTCCTTTAAGAACAATCTCTTGGTTTTTCTAAGAAACTAATTTTTGTTGGAATACATCCACTGCTCATATCAATATTCTACATTTAATCAGTTGTAACTGTGTGCTGAGATGTGCATGGATTAAACATTATGTACACAAGGTTTTGTTTTGTTTTATTTCTCTTCTAGTGAATTTTGGGCAATGGGACATATAGGTTCACTAGTAATCTAAAGTCATTTTTTTAAACTAAAATCACAATGAGGCCAATACAACTTGTTGATAAAAACTATAAATAAGAACTATAAGGAAACATCCTCAACCTGATAAAGGTCAAGAATGAAATAACCACAGCTAGCATCATATTTAATGATGGAAGACCAAATACTTCCTTGTTAAGATAAAACATATGCATATTTGTTCTAACATTTAACATTACACTGGAAATTCTAGGTAGAACAATTAGGCAAGCAAAAGAAATACACATCATCTGGCTTAGAAAACAAGAAGTACTACTACCTCTATGTGAAGATGACTGGGTCTTGTATATAAAAAATCCTAAGTGAATTTCTATACAGTAGAACTGACAATCCAAAAATAAAATTAAGAGAATAATTTAATTTACAATAAGATTTAAAAGATAAAATACTTAGGAATAAATGTAGTAAAAGAAGCACAAAACTTGTATAGTGGAAATTGAAAACATTATTGAAATAAATTAGAGAATTTCTAAATAAATGGAAAGATATTTGTGTTCATAGATAAGAACACTTAATATTGTTAAAATGATAAAACTATTCAAACTGATCTACAGATGCAATGTAGTAACTATTTTTTAATATTTTATTTATTTATTTGAGAGAGAGAGAGAATGAGAGATAGAGAGCACGAGAGGGAAGAGGGTCAGAGGGAGAATCAGACTCCCTGCTGAGCAGGGATCCCGTTGTGGGACTCGATCCCGGGACTCCAGGATCATGACCTGAGCCAAAGGCAGTCACCTAACCAACTGAGCCACCTAGGTGCCCAACAATGTAGTAACTATTATAAGTAACTATTATAATATCAGTAACTATTATAATTATAATAGTTATATGTATAGTTATAATTATATATATAATTATATAAAATATAATTATAATAACTATTATAATTCCAACTGCATAATTTTGAGAGAAGGTGATCCTAAAAATCATATGGCAATAAGTAGAATCTAGAATAGTCAAAGTGATCTTGGGGGAAAAAAAAGATATGGGAGAACTGGGGAAGATGGAAGAATAGGGGACCCCCATTTAGTCTCATCCCTTGAATTCAGATAGATATCTATCAAGTCATTCTGAACACCTATGAATTCAACCTGAGATCTAAGAAAAGAATTGCAACTCTACAAATAGAAAAGTGACAACTTATTGCAAGATAGGTGGTGTGGAGAAGTGAATTTGAGGGGATATATTGGAAGATAAACTGCAGGATAAAAGAAGGAGCCTCCTTAAGTCAGCTACTGAAAAGTCATATAGCAGCAGAATGCAAAATCAGAATTTTTAGAAGTCTGTTCCTGTGAGAGACATCCCTGTCTGAAAGGTGCTCAGGTGGTGAAGAGTGGCTGAATCATAGGTGGGACAGTATGGTTTCAGGATCCCTGGAATTACAGAAAGAGCGGGGGTGCCTGGGTGCTGCAGTTCCCAGGCATCCAAGCAGGGAAGCCAGCTGCAATCAGTGAGCCCAAAAGTGGGCTCTCAGCTAGGTGTTGCCATAAACCATGAACAGAGGCATGACCAGGTGACAGCTCTCTAAGCAGGGGCCCAACAAGTAGCAAAACTGCTGGGAGACCCCCTCCCTCCTCCAGAAGGAGCTGCCCAGTACGCACATGATCTGGCAACTCTTTCTGGAGCAGGGGCCCAGGAAGCAGCAAAACCCTTCCCCTGGGAGGAGCAGTGCAGGTTCATGCATGATCAGGCAACCACTCCCATGGCAAGGGCCCAGAGAGCAGCGAGGCACTGGTGAGAATCCCCCAAACCCAGGGAGGTTTGGTGCAGGTGTGCACCAAAGACTTCAGGAGTCTTTTGAGTTTGGCACTTAAAAAGGGGCTTAACTGTTTTTCCCTGAAGGTGCACTGAGGAGTAGCGGCTGGGATCATTGGGTTCTGGGGCTGGAGATCCAGGTGCTGCCATTTTTGTGTTTTTTTCTTTTTTTTTAAGATTTTATTTCTTTATTCACGAAAGACAGAGAGAGAAAGAGAGGCAGAGACAGAGGAACAAGCGGGACTCGATCCCAGGACCCCAGGATCATGACCGGAGCTGAAGGCAGACACTTATCCATCTGAGCCATCCAGGTGCCCAGTGTTGTTTTTTTATTTTTCATCCTCCAAAGTGGACCAGAAAGCTATCAGGGAACAAAAGGAACATAGAACAACCTGAAGGAGCTTACACTGAGCCCAATCCCCTGGCAAGGGGCAGTGAAACTCTGCCCAGGCAAAAACATCTGGGAATCAAGTTTCAGAAATATGGAGAAACAGGGGACTATTCCAACCGGTCCCCAGAATTGAGCTGGATATCTACCAGACCACTCTGAACACCCACAAAATCAGCTTGAGATGTAAGAAGATAGATCTGGATCTCTACAAACAGAATATCACTGGTTCGTTTCCTGGTATGAAGCGGGAAGTCATGATTCTGTGGGCAGGTATCAGAAAATAAATGGAGGGGGAGGGAGCCCTGGTGATTCTACACCACTGGTGAGCGATAGCCTCCTGTGCTGGGGACATGGCACAGACTCGCAGACCGGTAGTGATGGGGAAAGGACTTTAGGGCAGCCCCTGATACTGAAACCAGGGTGGCAGGGTCATATAGGGGAACTGGGGGCAGCTGGAGGTTTGAGAAGCACAAAGGGCAGAGATGAACCCTGACCTGGAGATGAGGACTGGGAGCACAGCTTAAGGGCCCACAACCCAGGACATTGCAGTTTATAGCAGCACAGACAGAAACAGAGATAGTGTGGCCTGGAGAGTTCACTGAAGAACAGATGGCAATCTCTCTGCTCTGAGGCAGAGGGTTGGAAATGATCTCTTCTGCTCTGACTCTCTGAAGAGATGTGTAAAGCCACCAGGGAAAACCACCAGAGAATAAAAGCTCCAAAAAAACTGTTTTCAGAGCCCATCCCCTGCAACAGGGGGTAGGGCAACTCTGCCCAAACAGGGTTATGTGAGTAACAGCGTGGTAGGCTCCTCCCCCAGAAGACAGGCTGGGAGAACAAGAGGCCGGCAACAATAAGGTCCCTATAAAACAGATGCATCTTGCTTGGGTTGTGGTCAATAATTTGGACTCTGTACATCCTTCAACAGAATGACTAGGAGGACGAACCCCCAAAATAGGAAAGACTCAGAGACTGCTTTCTGCCACAAATTTAGAAATGGATACAGAAATAACCAAGATGTCAGAGATGGAATGCAGGGTAGCAATTGTGAAGACAATAGCTAGAATGGAGAAATCGATTAATGGCAAAACAGAGTCTCTAAGGGCACAAATAAAAGCTAAACTGGCAGAACTTAAAAATGCTATTAATGAGATCCAATCTAATCTAGGTAATCTAACACCTAGGGTAAGCATGGCAGAAGAAAGAATTAGTGATCTAGAACAATTAATAGACAAGGGAAAAGAGGAAGCCAGGGAGAAACAACTCAAAATCCATGAAAATAGAATCAGAGAAATAAGTGACACCATGAAACATTCCAATGTCAGAATTATTGGGATCTCTGAGGGGGTGGAGAGAGAGAGAGAGAGAGGACTAGAAGATATATTTGAGTGAATCATAGCTGAGAACTTCCCTAATCTGGGGAACGAAACAAACATTCATGTCCTAGAGGCAGAGAGGACCCCTCCCAAGATCAAGGAAAACAGGCCAACAAACCAGCATGTAATAGTAAAACTCGCAAATCTTAGAACCAAGGAAACCATCTTAAGGGCAGTTAGGGGAAAGAGATCCCCTATGTACAGAGGGAGGAACATCAGAATAATGTCAGATCTATCCACAGACCTGGCAAACCAGAAAGGCCTGGCAAGACATATTCAGGGTCTAAATGAGAAGAACATGCAGCCAAGAATATTTTATCCAGTAAGGCTGTCATTTAGAATGAATGGAGAGATGCAGAGCTTCCAAGAGTGGCAGAACCTGAAAGAATATGTGACCACTAAGCCGGCCATGCAAGAAATATTAACGGACTGGGTTCTATATAGTCAGGGACAATCTATAAAAACAACGTCTTCACAGGCAACATGAGGACAATAAATTCATATATTTCAATAACTGCTCTCAACGTGAACAGCCTAAATGCTCCAATAAAATGGCACAGGGTTGCAGATTGGATAAAAAGACAGGGCCCATCCATATGCTGTCACCAAGAGATTCATTTTGAACTTAAGATACATCCAGACTGAAAGTGAAGGGATGGAGATCCATCTTCCATGCCAGCGGACTTCAAAAGAAAGCTGGGGTAGCAATTCTTATGTCAGACAAGTTAGATTTTAAACTAAAGACTGCAGTTAGAGACACAGAAGGACACTATATCATTCTAACCAAAAAATCTATCCAACAAGAAGATCTAACAATTGTAAATATCTATGCCCCCAACATGGGATCAGCCATCTACATAGGCCAACTGTTAACCAAAATAAAGAGTCATATTGAGAGCAATACATGAATTGTAGGAGGCCTCAGTACTCCACTCTCAGCAATAGACAGATCATCTAAGCAGAAAATCAACAAAGAAACAAGAGCTTTCAATGATACACTGGACCAGATGGACCTCAAAGATATATACAGAACATTCCACTATAAAACAACAGAATACTCATTCTTCTCGAGCGCACATGGAACTTTCTTCAGAATAGACCACATACTGGGTCACAAATCAGGTCTCAACTGATACCAAAGACTGACATTATCCCCTGCATCTTCTCAGACCATAATGATTCAAAACTGGAACTCTATCACAAGAAAAAAGGAAGAAATTCAAACACTTGGAAGCTAAAGACCACTGTGCTCAGGAATGTTTGGGTGAACCAAGAAATCAAAGAACTTAAACAATTCATGGGAAAAAAATAAGAATGAAAACAAATCTGTCCAAAACCAATGGGATACTGCAAAGGTGGTCCTAAGGGGGAAATACATACCCATTCAAGCCTCACTCAAAAAATTAGAAAAAAACAGGAATTCACCAACTAACTTTACACCTTAAAAAGCTAGAGAAAAAGCAACAAACAATGCCTAAGTTATGCATTGGAAGAGAAATAATTAAGATTAGATCAGAGATCAATGAATTAGAAATTAGAAACAGTAGATTAGATCAAAGAAACTAGAAGCTGATTCTATGAAAGAATTAATAAGATCAATAAACCACTGGCCAGACTTATCCAAAAGAAAAGAGAAAGGACCCAAATTAATAAAATTATGAATGAAAAGGGAGCAATCACTACTAACACCAAGGAAATAGGAAAAATTATTAGAAATCATTACCAACAACTATTCCAGTAAATTAAGCAACCTAGAAGAAATGGATGCCTTCCTGAAAACCTATAAACTCCCAAGACTGAAAGAGGAAAAAATTGACAACGTGAATAGGACAATAACCAATAAGGAGATTAAAGCAGTGATCCAGAACTTCCCAAAAAACGAGAGCCTAGGGCCTGATGGATTCCCTGTGGAATTCTACCAAACATTCAAAGAAGAAATAATACCTATTGTCCTGAAGCTGTTTCAAAAAATAGAAACAGAAGGAAAGCTTCCAGACCCATTCTATAAGGCCAGCATTACCTTAATCCCCAAACCAGGCAAAGACCCCATCAAAAAGGAGAATTTCAGACTGATATCGCTGTGGAATATGGATTCCAAAATTCTCAACAGAATCCTGGCTAATAAGATCCAACAATACATTAAAAGGATCATCCACCATGACGAAGTGGGATGCAAGAGTGGTTCAACATTCACAAATCAGTCAATGTGATCGAACACATTAATAAGAGGAAAGAGAAGAACCATATGGTGCTCTAAATTGATGCAGAAAAAGCATTTGACAACATACAGGATCCTTTCCTGATTAAAACTCTTCAGAGTAGAGGGATAGAGGGAACAATCCACAAATTCATAATCCATCTATGAAAAACCGACAGTGAATATCATCCTCAATGGGGAAAACTGAGCGCCTTTCCCTTAAGATCAAGAACACGACAAGGATGCCCACTCTCACCATTATTGCTCAACATAGTACTAGAATCCTAGCACGAGCAATCAGACAACAAAAAGAAATAAAATGTATTCAAATTGGCAAAGAAAAGGTCAAACTCTCTCTTTTCGCAGATAACATGATACTTTATGTGGAAAAATGAAAAGAAACTACTAGAACTCATACAGCAATTCAGTAGTGTGGTAGGATACAAATCAATGCACAGAAATCAGTTGCTTTCTTCTACACTCTCAATGTACTGTAGAAAGAGAAATTAGAGAAATGATTCCATTTAAATAGCACCAAAAACCATAAGATGGAATAAACTTAACAAAAGAGGTAAAGGATCTATACTCCTGGAACTACAGAACACTCATGAATGAAATTGAAGAAAAAACAAAAAGATGGAAAAACATTCCATGCACATGGATCAGAAGAATAAACATTGTTAAAATGTCTATGCTACCCAGAGCAATCTACCTTCAATGCTATCCTGATCAAAATTCCAATGACTTTCTTCAAAGTGCTAGAACAAACAATCCTAAAATTTGTATGGAATCAGAAAAGACCCTGAATTGCCAAGGAAATGTCGTAAAAGAAAACAAAGCTGGGGCCATCATGTTGCCTGATTTCAAGTTATTTTACAAAGCAGTGATCACCAAGATAACATGGTACTGGTACAAAAACAGACACATAGACCAATGGAATGGAATAGGGAGACCAGATATGCACCCTAAACTCTATGGTCGAATCATCTTTGACAAAGCAGGAAAATATATGCAATGGAAAAAAGACAATCCCTTCAATAAATTGTGCTGGGAAAATTGGACAGCCACATGCAGAAGAATGACACTCAACAATTCTCTAACACCATACACAAAGATAAACTCAAAATGGATGAAAGACCTCAATGTGAGACAAGAATCCATCAAAATCCTAAAGGAGAACATAGGCAGTAACATCTTTGCCATTGGCCACAGCAACTTCTTTCAAGATACATCTCCAAAAGCTAGTGAAACAAAAGCAAAAATGAACTTTTGGGACTTCGTCAAGATAAAAAGCTTCTGCACAGAAAAAGAAACAGTCAACAAAACAAAGAGGCAACCCACAGAATAGGAGAAGGTATTTGCAAATGACACTACAGACAAAGGGCTGATTTCCAAAGTCCATAAAGAACTTCTCAAACTCAACACCCAAAAAACAAATAATCAAGTAAAAAAAAAAATGGACAGAAAACATAAACACACTTCTGTGAGGAAGACATACAGATGGCTAACAGACACATGAAAAAATGTTCACCTTCATTAGCCATCAGGGAATTTAAAATCAAAACATTGAGATACCACCTTACACCAGTTAGAATGGCAAAAAATGACAAGGCAAGAAACAACAAATGTTGTAAAGGTTGTGGAGAAAGGGGAGCCCTCTTACACTGTTGGTAGGAATGCAAGTTGGTACAACCACTTTGGAAAACACTCTGGATGTTCCTCAGGAAATTAAAAATAGAGCTACCCTATGACCCAGCAATTGCACTCCTGGGTATTTACCCCCAAAGACACAGATGTAGTGAAAAGAAGGGGCACCTGCAACCCAATGTTCATAGCAGCAATATCTGCAATAGCCAAACTATGGAAAGAGCAGACATGCCCTTCAAAAGATGAATGGATAAAGAAGATGTGGTCCATATATACAATGGAATATTACTCAGCCATCAGAAAGGATGAATACCCAACTTCCACATCAACATGGATGGAAGTGGAGGAGATTATGCTAAGTGAAGGAAGTCAAGCAGAGAATGTCAATTATCATATGGTTTCACTTATTTGTGGTACATAAGGAATAGCATGGAGGACGCTAGGAGGAGGAAGGGAAAAATGAAGGGACAAAAATCGGAGGGGGGGAGGAAACATGAGAGACAATGGACTCCAAGAAACATATTGAGGGTTTTAGTGGGGAGGGGGTTAGCCCGGTGATGGGTATTAAGGAGGGCACCTACTGCATGGAGCACTGGGTGTTATATGAAAACAATGAATCGTGGATTACTACATCAAAAACTAATGATGTATTGTATGTGACTAACATAACATAATAAAATTAAGGAAAAATACCTGCAAAGAAACAAGAGTCCAAGGCCTGATGGATTCCCTGGGGAATTCTACCAAACATTCAAAGAAGAAATCATATTCTCATGAAGCTGTTTCAAAAAATAGAAGCAGAAGGAAAGCTTCCAGACTCATTCTATAAGGCCAGCATTACCTTGATCCCCAAACGGGGCAAAGACCCCATCAAAAAGAAGAATTTCAGAGCAATATCCCTAATGAATATGGATGCCAAAATTTTCAACAAAATCTTAGCTAATAAAATCCAACAGTACATTAAAAGGATCATCCACCATGATCAAGTGAGATTTATCCCCGGGATGTAAGGGTGGTTCAACATTTGACAATCAATCAATGTGATAGAACACATTAATAAGAAGAGGGAGAAGAAACATATGGTCCTCTCAATTGATGCAGAAAAAGCATTTGACAAAATAGAGCATCTTTTCCTGATTAAAACTCTTCAGAGTATAGGGATAGAGGGAACATTCCTCAAATTCATAAAATCCATCTATAAAAAACCCACAGTGAATATCATTCTCAATGGGGACGAGCTGAGAGCCTTTCCCTTAAGATCAGGAACACGACAAGGATGCCCACTCTCGCCAGTATTGTTCAACATGGTACTAGAAGTCCTAGCAAGAGCAATCAGACAACAAAAAAAATAAAATATATTCAAATTGGCAAAGAAGAAGTCAAATTCTCTCTCTTCACAGATGACATGATACTTTATGTGGAAAACCCAAAAGACTCCATCCCCAAATTATTAGACCTCATACAGCCATTCTGTAGTGTGATAGGGTAGAAAATGCACAGAAATCATTTGCTTTCTTATACACTAACAATGTAATTGTATAAAGAGAAATTAGAGAATCGATTCCATTTACAATAGCATCAAAATCCAAAAGATACCTCGGAATAAACCTAACCAAAGAGGTAAAAGATCTATACTCTAGGAACTACAGAACACTCATAAAAGAAATTGAAGACACAAAAAGATGGAAAAACATTCCATGCTCATGGATCGGAAGAATAAACATTGTTAAAATGTCTATGCTACCCAGAGCAATCTATACCTTAAACCTGATCAAAATTCCAATGGCATTTTTCAAATTGCTGGAGCAAACAACCCTAAAATTTGTATGGAATCAGAAAAGACCCTGAATCACCAGGGAAATGTTGAAAAAGAAAACAAACCTGGGGGGATCATCTTGCCTGATTTCAAGCTGTATTACAAAGCTGTGTTCACCAAGACAGCATGGTACTGGCACAAAAACAAACACATGGACTAATGGAACTGAATAGAGAGCCCAGATATGGACCCTCAACTCTATGGTCAAATAATCTTCAACAAAGCAGGAAAAAATATGGAATGGAAGAAAGACAGTCTCTTCAGTAAATGGTGCTGCGAAAATTGGACAGCTATATACAGAAGAATGAAACTCGACCATTCTCTAACACCATGCACAAAAATAAAGTCAAAATGGATGAAAGACCTCAATGGGAGACAGGAATCCATCAAAATCCTAGAGAAGAACATAGACAGTATTCTCTTTGCCATTAGCCACAGCAACATTTTTCAAGACATGTCTCCAAAGGCAAGGGAAACAAAAGCGAAAATGAACTTTGGGAACTTCATCAAGATAAAAAGCTTCTGCACAGCAAAGGAAACAGTCAACAAAACAAAGAGTCAGCCCATGCAATGGGAGAAGATTTTTCAAATGACACTACAGACAAAGGGCTGATATCCAAGATTTATAAAAACTCAAACTCAACAGTCAAAAAACAAATAGTCCAGTTAAAAAATCAGCAGAAGGCATAAACAGACACTTCTCCAAAGAAGAGATACAAATGGCTAACAGACACATGAAAAAATGTTCATCATCCTTATCTATCAGTGAAAGAAAAATTGAGAAGGCAAGAAACAACAAATGTTGGAGAGGTTGTGGAGAAAGAGGAACCCTCTTACACGGCGGGCATGCAAGTTGGTACAGCCACTTTGGAAAACAGTGTGGAGGTGCCTCAAAAAAAATAAAAATAGAGTTACCCTATGACCCAGCAATTGCACTACTGGGTATTTACCCCAAAGACACTGATGTAGTGAAAAAAGGGCTGTATGGACCCCAATGTTCATAGCAGCAATGTCTGCAATAGTCAAACTGTGGAAAGAACTGAGATGCCCTTCAACAGATGAATGGATAAAGAAGATGTGGTCCATATATACAATGGAATATTACTCAGCCATCAGAAAGGATGCATACCCAATATTTGCATCAGTATGAATGGAACTGGAGGAGATTATGCTAAGTGAATTTAGTGAAGCAGAGAAAGAATTATCATACTGTTTCACTTATTTGTGGAACATAATGAATAGCATGGAGGACATCAGGAGAAGGACGGGAAAAATGAAGGGGGAAATTAGATGGGAGACAATCCATGAGACTTTATGGAATCTGAGAAACAAACTGAGGGTTTTAGAGGGGAGGGGGGTGGGGGGATGTGTTAGCCTGGTGATGGGTATTAAGGAGGTATGTATTACATGGAAGACTGGGTGTTATAAGCAAACAATGAATCATGGAACACTATATCAAAAACTAATGATGTGCTGTATGGTGACTAACATAACATAATAAAAAATTTTTTAAAATATTTAAAAATGGAAAATAAATAAATAAATAAATAAAAAGTATTTAATAATGATCTTTAATGATGATAAATTATCTATTAGGTCAATTGATAACTGACAAGATGTGTACAATAAATTTCTAGAAGTTAAATTACAGATTTTGGGTACATATTACCAAAGATTACTTCTTTTTTAAAAATATTTATTTACTGGGGTGCCTGGGGGGCTCAGTCAGTTAAGCGGCTGCCTTTGGTTCAGGTCATGGTCCCAGGTTCCTGGGATCGAGCCCTGAATCGGACTCCTTGTTGTATATTTACATACTACCACAAGTTTCTCTTGGAGTTTCTCAGTAGAAGATCACAACTAATAACAAATATTACTTGAACTGCGTTTTTTTCCAATATTTGTTATTTTCTCCATGTTATTGTTTTGAATGAAATGTCCAAAACAATTTTAAACAGATAGTCATCTACGCTTATTACTGATTTTAATAGAATATCCTCCAGTGTTTCTTTCTGAATTATAATGTTGGCTGTTGGGTCAGTGTACAGAAAGATTTATATTCAATAAGGTTCATTATAGCATTGTTTATAATAGCATAACATTGAAACATCCAACAGTATTAGATAACTAAATGCATTATGGACTATCTATAAAATGTTATAAACTTATTTTTTAAAGATTTTATTTATTTATTTGACAGAGAGAGACACAGCGAGAGAGGGAACACAAGCAGGGGGAGTGGGAGAGAGAGAAGCAGGCTCCCCGCCGAGCAGGGAGCCCGATGCGGGGCTCGATCCCAGGACCCCGGGACCATGACCTGAGCCGAAGGCAGACACTTAACGACTGAGCCACCCAGCCGCCCCTAAACTTTTTGTTTTAATATAATATTTAACATGGGGCACTGGGTGGCTCCATCAGTTAAGTGTATGACTCTTGATTTTGGCTCAAGTCATGATCTCAGGATTGGGAGATCAAGCCCCATGTCAGCTCTGCATTCAGCGGGGAGTCTGCTTGAGATTTTCTCCTTCTGTTCCTCCCCCCACTTGCTCTCTCTCAAATAAATAAATATTTTTTAAAATAAATAAAAATTAGTAAATTAATAAAATCATATTTAATAAATGGAAAAATGATAATTTCCATTTTACAGAAACAAAAATCATTGGAATATACACATAAAAATATTGCAAAAATATGCACTAAAATATCATCATTGAGTTGGGGGGATTGCACATAATTTTTTTTCTATATTTACCTACTCATCTGTATTTTTCAAACATTCTACAACTAATACATACTATTTTATAGTCAGAAAAGAGTCAATTATGAACAAACACAAGTTATTTTGGGGAAATCTAGTGTCTAAATTGACTGATGGGTGAAGAACTCTTTGCTCATTAATCAACCATTGTTAGATCGTTTCCACAAAATTATATAATGAAGAAATTTAAATACCTAATTGTAATGTTGCCTTAACTCTTGTATATATTTTTATCATATGTAAAACTGTGTTAAATATCTATTTATTGATAACTATCATACATATCATACTCATCTCAAAATATTTAATCTCTGCACCCATCTTCTCACCTTCCCCCCCCACAGGTAAAGGAAATTACAGTGTTCTGTCTTTACATGGAAAACACATACACATTTGTTCTCCATCTCCTCAACTACCAATTCTTTACAGTACTTGCACTCCTAACCTTAAACCTCAGTTAATAATTTCCAACTAACTGCCTTAAAATTTGGAATCTTGTTAGAAATGTTATTTCCTTTGACCTCCTCATTTCATCCAACAGTCCCTTTTTATTTTATTTATTTTTAAAAGATTTTATTTATTTATAGGGAGAGAGAGAACAAGCATGGGAGGAGCAGAGGGAGAGACAGGATCTCAAGCAGAAGCCATGCTGAGCATGGAGCCCAACTCAGGGCTCAGTATAATGGCCCTGAGATTATGACCTGAGCTGAAGTCTACAGTCAGACACTTAACTGCGCCACCCAGGCAGCCCTGGATGGGCCCTTTTAAATTCCCGCCTCTACCATCCTAGTTTTGGCCCTTATCTCTTATTTTGATCCTAACACATACTGTTAGCTGATTTCCCCACTTTAAACTTGGCTTCTATCTTCCATTATGATTCTTAATTCTTTAATTAATTGTCTCAAAATATTTTTCATCATATTATTTAAAGATTATATATGTATTGCATTCCAGGAATGTGCCTATTCTGGGAATACAAAATTCATACTCTCAAAAAACTCAAAATCTAGTGAGTAGAATAAGATTTTATGTAATTACGTTAAGAAGGAAGTTGGTCAAGGAAGGCTTCATAGAGGAGCCTGAACTGAGTCATGAAAAAGCCCATGGAAGTTAATTATGTTAACAGAATGACAAAGAACAGACCTCCACTAGAAAAAACACAAATGACTTTGCAAAGACTAGCAACAGCATGTTGTGTAATAAAAAGACTGACAGCAATTTTATATTCCTGCAGCATAAACTATGACATAGGAAAGATACGTGAAAGCTAAGGCTGAAAAGTAAGCAGTGACCATATCATGGACTAGATATATGATGAATGCTAGTCAAGCAGGTATTGCAAGGGGATTAGAGCTCATCAGGATATAGGCCATATGTGAAAAAACAAACAAACAAACAGGGAGAGTATAAAGTTATGAGAACAATAGGTAAAGGATATAACTCTAAGAAATACTAACACTGATGCCATGGACAAATGATGAAGTACCCATACACAAAAGTGAAATAACATTGTCAGAAAGTAGAATAAAAATCAGAAGGCATTAGAAGTTCAAAAGGAGTAAATGAATGAGAAAAAGTGTCAAATGAAGCTGAAAGGTATGCAAATGAAATGGCCTTTGGGCTTACCAAATAGAAGGCCACTGCTAACTAGATGAGGAATGTGGGTAGTGAGCTAGAGGCTAGGTTACAATGTTTTCAGGAATGAATGGGAATTGTGGATATGTATATGGTAAATGTAATTTTCCCATTTGAGAATGATATCCAAAACAGTGTTCTAGAAATATCAAAACTCCTATAGTCTGGTATTTATTGCTTCTACAATGTTGTCCATAAGATAGCCCTTACATATCTTCCTAAGTTTAACTTAAAGGTACTAAAAACCCAGTCCAAAGAAATGACCTAGGCGTTAGCTCATTTCATTCTTACCAGTTGGGTCTTTTCTTTCCTCTTTATTTTCTCAAATTTTACTTTAAGGACCAAATCATGTTCAATCTCCTCTGTGAGTCTCTTTCGTTCTACTCTAGCTCACAGTGGATTTTAAGGATGTTAGTAGTTGCTTTTATTTTATCTGGGGATGTTTGGAGAATTCTCAGTAATTATAACCACACTAAAGGGCCATGTCCTCATGATAATGTTCATTCCCTTTACAAAAATATGTGAAATAAGTAATACATTTTTGTAAACCACCATCAGATAAGATGGAAATATTTTATAGTAATGTTGGGGTTCCAGCATCCTGATATAAGACTATCTAGCAAAGATATGAAAGATAAACTAACCAAAACAAAATTTCTATTGAGGACAAGAACACCTTTCTCTCGTGATATTTTCTTTGAAGAAATGTCACATTGAGATGCTTTCTTTCTTTCTCTCTCCATCTCTCTCTCTTTTTTTTTTCTAAAATGCCTAAAAGCAGTCTGTGGTCCTCTGGTTTCTTTGCATATGGACTATACTAAGGTCAGCAAAAACATCAATTTTTCCTTTGAGACTTTTTTTTTTTTTAGTGCAACTCATGGAGAGGAAACAATGAGAATCAAGACATCTGAGACAAATATTTAAAAATATTTCTGAAATTAATACAGAAAAATGACATAACATCAATTTTCTGGAAATCATTTCCAAAAACTAATGTTTAAAATGTTATATGACCTAGTCATTTACTGAGGTTTTTAATTTTACAAGAATTATGTAAGATCAATGTTAAGAAATAGGAAAGATATTGAAGAGAAGGATAGCATCCATGTTTCTTTCCATTTTTAATAAAATCACAGGTAGCATTCTTCTATTTTTATCATCCTCTTTCTGCTATTAAAAGTATTTGTTTTTGGGGCACTGCTTGGCTCAGTCAGTTGAGTGTCAGACTCTTGATCTTGGTTCATTCAAGTCTCTATCTCAGTGTCCTGAATTCAAGCCCATACTTTAAACAAACAAAAAAAAAGGAAAGAAAAAAAAGGATGCGTGGCTGGCTCAGTTGGTTAAGGGTGCGCCTTCAGCTCAGGTCATGATCCCAGGGTCCTGGGATAGAGTCCTGCATCAGGCTCCTTGCTCAGTGGGGAGCCTGTTTTCTCCCTCTGTCTGCACTTGTGCTTGCTCTCTCTATCTCTCTGACAAATTAATAAATACAGTCTTTAAAAAATAAGAATAATAAAAAGTATTTGTTTTCTTGGCTTATCTCTGAAATTACACTTCTACATCACTGACTATGGCTTCATTATTTTTGTTGTACTCATAGCAGTGTCTTAACCAAAGGGAGTGCTTGATATAATGGTAATTAGTTGTTCAGACTTACGGAAGCATCAGAGTGCATGGCATGGTCAAAGGAACATGTAGCAAGTGTGACAAAAATATGGGATGAATGGAAGAGTAGGAGATAAGGAAGACCAGGTAGACCTGGTTAAAATTGTAAAATCCCTTGAAAATTCAGTAATTAAGGTTTTATTCTATTTGCAATGGAAAAGACTTGGAACTTTTTTCTGTTATAGGCTTCACTTGATTAGATCTGTGTTTTAGAAAGAGTATTCTGGGTACAGGGTAGAAAATGGACTGGACAAATGAAAATAGAAAGCAGGACAACCTATTAGTAGTGAAACAGGTAACTCGTAATGAAGAGCTGAATAAAGAAGTGACAAAGGAACAAATGTCAGAGGTATTTTAGAAGCAAGATCAACAGGATTTGGCTACCACTTGGATCTGATTGAGGAAAGTATTGATGAGTTAAAATGTCTGCTGAAATGGGTTAGGTACATGTTTGATTAGTTCAGATTTCAAGAAACTTGGAATGAGTACCTAATACATATTTCCAAGATATTTACTAACAATATTCTCTTTCTCTCTCTTTCCCCCACATGTCCCCCCCGACAATCCTAATTATGATAAAATCTGAAGTTTTTGTATTTCGTTACTTTTTTATGCCCTTATTTCTTTCCTTTTTCTTTTTCTTTTTAACCTGGTATAACCAGAGATTTTCTGCACTAAAAAAAAAAAAAAAAGATTTTTTTTTAAACACATAATTTTAAATTCCTTGGATGAGAGGATTTTTATACTAATAGCAGCCAAGGGAGAGCTTTAATTGTCCTAAATCCCTACCTTTCTGTACCCCATCCTTCACCATAACCACCATCATTCTCCACATTACTTTGCTTAAAGTAGGAGTTTGAGAAAGATTTAATTAATCTCATTTGAACTCATGGTAAATTCCATTATCTAGCATGTTCTATAAATATAGTAGTTAATAAATGATAGCAAATTACCAGTATCCAAAGAATTTGAGTACAGTAAAATACACAAAACTAAAACTTTAGTAAATATGAGTTACTTCTATCTACTTCATTGCTTTGGGTTAATTGAGAAAGACTAGCTACCTCCAAATGTTGGTGAACAGGAATACCAACATATGAAGTTCTGGTTAATATAACACAGATAATGACTTATATTGTGAAATTGGATGTAAATATGTTAAAGGTTACTTTAGGATCCTTAATCATGTTAATGAAATTGGTAGCCCTTGCTGACTATAAGAACTTCAAAAAATATCAGAAGATGTTATTACAATGCAGAAACAACTTTATTTATAGGTATTTCACTTAATATAGATAATACAAATTTTATGCACTGAAACTACATCAAATACAACCAGTGTTAGTATCTACATGTATTCCAGTTGAAAGATGCTCTATAATATTCATTATAATGTATTCATAAAATAACGGTTTATTCTTTTTTTTAATAGCCACAAATAAAGCAAAAACAAAATTTTAAGTCACTGTTGTGAATGTTCTTTTATTTTAAATCTTCACAATTTTGCTATTGTACAGCTTTTCTTCAAATGCCATTTTTAGTACTGGCTCCACTCAAAAGCACAAATGATAATAAATTGTACACAATGCTCATTCTAAAAAATGAACCTATCCTCATAAATATTTCCATGACATATATCAGTCCATAGTACACACTGAGATGTTTATACAACTCTATGTGTATATACATACATAAGCAGGAATCTGTGCTTTTATATGATTATGGCAAATTCCTATCTTAGCCTTTTAATGGAAACATAAACTCACAAACTTGCAGGCATGTGAAACTGAAAGTATGACATTGCATAAAGCACTGAGGACTACTTATCTATTTTTTTAGTCTCATGGATATTAAACTTAAATAAGGTATCAATGCACAATAAAGAGGATTATTTTAATAAATTTTATATACATTTGATTAGACAAACTGAGTAGAAGTTGAATATTACTAAAGGCAAATGCATCTTAAGTATTTTTGTGCAGAAGAAGTAAAATCGACACTGGAATTTGGATAGAAAAGAACAATTTCAATTTTTTAAGATTTTATTTATTTTTTTATAAAGATTTTATTTATTTATTTGAGAGAGAAAGAGAGAATGAGAGATAGAGAGCACGAGTGGGAAGAGGGTCAGAGGGAGAAGCAGACTCCCTGCCGAGCAGGGAGCCTGATGTGGGACTCGATCCCGGGACTCCAGGATCATGACCTGAGCCGAAGGCAGTTGCTTAACCAACTGAGCCACCCAGGCGCCCTAAGATTTTATTTTAATTCCAGTTAACCTATAGTGTTATAATATTATCAGGTGTACAATATAGTCCGTTCACTTCCATACATTTCTCAGTGCTCATCACAATAAATACACTCTTTAATTGTCATTGCCTATTTCACCCATAACCTCACACACTTCCCCACAGGTAACTATCAATTTTCTATATAATTAGGGGCCTGTTTCTTGGTTTCTCTCTCTCTTCCCTTTCCTCATTTGTTTTGTTAAATTCCACACATAAATGAAAACATATGGTATTTGTGTTTCTCTGATTGACTTATTTCACTTAGCATAAAACTCTCTAGCTCCATCCATGTAGTTGCAAATGGCAAGATATCATCTTTCTTATGGCTGAATAATATTCCAGTGTGTGTGTGAGTATGTGTGTGTATGTATAAAATTATACCATTTTTCTTTATCCATTAATCTATTGATGTCTACTTGGACTGCTCCCATAATTTGGCTTTTGCAAATAATGCTTCTATAAACACGGGGGTGCATGTATCCATTTGAATTACTGTTATTTTATTCTTTGGGATAATATCCAGTCATGCAATCACTGGATCATAAAGTAGTTATGTTTTTAACTTTTTGAGAAACCTCCATCCTGTTTTCCACAGTGGCAACATCAGTGTGAATTCCCAGCAGAAGTGCAAAAGGGTGCACTTCTCTCCACATCCTCACCAACATCACTGCTTGTGTTGATTTTAGCCATTCTGATAGAAGAGAGGTGATATCTCATTGTAGTTTTGATTTGTATTTCCCTGATGATGAGTGATGTTGAGCATCTTTTCATGTGTCTGTTGGCCATCTGTATGTCTTCTTTGGAAAAATTACTGTTCTTGTGTTCTGCCCAATTTTTAACTGGATTATTTGTTTTTTGGGTGTTGAGTTTTCTAAGTTCTTTACATATTTTGCATATTAACCCTTTATTAGATACACCATTTGCAGATATCTTCTCTCATTCCATAGGTTGCCTTTTGTTTTGTTAGTTGTTTCCTTCCCTGTGCAAAAGCTTTTTGTTTTGATGTATTCCTAATAGTTTATCTTTGTTTTTGTTTCCCTTGCCTAAGATATCTATCTAGAAAAATGTTGCTACTGCCAATATCAGAGAAGTTAATGTCAGTGTTCTATTCTAGGATTTTTATGGTTTCAATCTCACATATAGGGTTTTAATCCAATGTGAATTTATTTTTGTGTATGGTGTAAGAAAGTGGTCCAGTTTCATTCTTCTGCATGTTGCAGTCCAGTTTTCCCAACATCATTTGTTAGAGAGACTGTTTTTTTTATTTTTTTATTTTTAATAATTTTTTATTGTTATGTTAATCACCATACATTACATCATTAGCTTTTGATGTAGTGTTCCATGATTCATTGTTTGTGCATAACACCCAGTGCTCCACACAGAATGTGCCCTCTTTAATACCCATTACCAGGCTAACCCATCCTCCCACCCCCCTCCCCTCTAGAACCCTCAGTTTGT